>NC_027751.1:6418352-6449357 GCF_000695525.1 Brassica oleracea var. oleracea
GGCATTTTACTAAATAAAAGCTTCTCGTGAAGCCACGTCATCACGTCATATTCCTTGCCAATAAACTTTTAAGGTAAGTTTTAAAAATGGAGTATTAATTTTTTATGTTTATATATATTTTACATAATTATAATATATTTTTAAAGTTATTTATATATTTAAATGTTTATATATAATTATTTTAAATATAACAATTTGATAGTTTTCTTGCCGTAAGTTAATTGATTATTTCAAATCATCACATATATTTGATATTTTTTAATATATATATATATATTTTAAAATTATTTTTTATTTAATTATTATGATTCTGGCCCGTAATTCAAAGTGCTATATTTCCTTTATCAATATTTTTTTTATATTTATTCATTTAAGATAATAACTATATATATATATAAAAAGTTTAAGATAAAAAGTTTAAGATAAGTTAACTTTATACATGAATTATCTAACTTACTAAATGTTAACTCGTTCTACCAACATATTATATTTCTAGCATAAATTTTTAATGTTTGTGAAAATAAAATATATTAATTTATCAGTTTAAAATAAATTTATCATATTTAGTTAAATACAATGTTTTATTTTAAAATGATAGATATAACTATAAAATAGTAAAATTTGATATAATTTTTTTCATTTTATAAAAGATAACTGAGTATATATATTAATGTATAATAACTTTAATTTCATTACTAATTACAAAATTAGTAAAAATATTTATATACACTTTTTGATAATTAAGATATTGTTATAATGTTTTTCAACACATTTGTTAAAAAAATTAAATATATTTATTTATATTTTCAATTAAAAGATATCAAATTATATTATGATTTAAGTAGTTAAAAGATTATAGATTAGCATTAAAAAATACATTTAATAAAAAATTTAAATGATGATCCAAATAAAAATATCACACATGAATCAAGGTGGGTTTGTTAACCAATCCGGATTTTTAGGAGTCGATGTTATATTAAGAATGATATATTATTAATCCATATTATTAGTAATAAATGAATGATAACTGATTTCTAGTGAGGGTCCATTTTTAAAAAAATTACACATGAATCAAGATTGTGACTTCTGTTTTAATATATAAGACTAGATCTTCACCCACACAATCGTGTGGGTGTTACTTTTTATACTTCACAGTTATGGTTATTCATATGTTTTGATTTATTTTTTAAATTATATTAGTTGATGAAATGTCTTATTGATGTTTAAACAACTAAGTCTAAATAAATAATTTGGAATTTGGAGTTTTTTTTTATATAATTTACCACTTTCAAGTATATTTGTTTGTGAAGCATACAACTTGGATAATTTTTGTATATTAATACATATATGCTAATAAAGACAAAATTTTCATAGTTTTGGATTTGATATTTTTTTATATAGATCATAATTTATTTTATATTCTATTTAGTTATAACACTTGTAATATTTGATTAATTAGAAATAAGTAATCATAAAAGATAAAACATTATTAGGCAATATTTTAAACATATTGTAAATATTATAGTGCTAATAATAAAAATGGCCTATTTATTTTTTGATTTTTAAATCTATGACCAATATTGATGTGGGTAAGCATAATATTCCTTTTTGATTGATATTTTGGAATAAATTTTCCTTGATATTATCATGATTGTTTTACAAAAATTGTTACAATCACGACTGTTTATACCATTATAATTTTTTTAACCTTTGAACAATATTGTTTCTTTTAAATGAATATATCCGTAATTGATATTTGATTATTTTGAATACACCCAACTTCATCTTCTCCAAATGTATGTGTTTAGTACCTCCAAAAAATCATATAATACAAAGAGAACAATCACTTCAATAAGGCTAACACAATTTAAAGAAAAAATTAAAGAGCAGTAACTCAAATATGAGTCGAGATGTTTACTATAAATAAAACACTGTTAGCAACATACAAAGTATGGTTGGATATAATCATAAAATATCACATATAAAAAGAAATTGTAATTTTTATTTTAAATAATAGTATATTGATATTTGAATATTACTGCATTGTCTACAGGAAGAAAGTAGACCAATGATGACCATTGAGAGACACATATCATACACCATAAATAGTATTTATTTATTCAAAAATAAGATGTTGCAATACGGTGCATGATAATAAATCAATAATCATTATCTTCCTATGATAATATGAACTAAGCAAGTCAGGTTATGTTTGTAAAATAAGAATGAAATCATTAGATTTGATCTATGTTTGTATTTTATCCGGTAACATATGTATGTTCCTAAAGATATGATTAACATATGTCAAATGTACACAAATGGTCTGGTTAGAAGGACGTTATTTTTTAAAATGGTTTGATTAGATTTGTGTCTTACGTTTGTTTTATATATGTGAATAAAAGATAAGTTTAATATATAAGGATTTAGTTATGTAAATCCAAAAATAGTGTAACCATTTCTCTAGGGAATGTCCATTAAAAAAAAATCACGCATAAGTAGAAGTTGTGACTTCTATTTTAATATATAAGATTTTACTAGCGGGTCATCCACAAGTTCATAATTTTATCATACAAATCTTACTATTAGAACTCTCGTAGTACAAATCGTTTGTTGTCATTTAAGACATCTATATATCTTGGCCAATCATAACTGCTATTGCAATGGAGTTTGCTTGAATCATGATCCATCAACTTTCAAAATGGACCCTTTAACCACGATATTTCAACCGGTTATTAGAAATTAGACCAGATGTTTAAAGTGCAACCATCAGAATAAACTTAAAAGCTCTTTTTAAGTCGGTTCGAGGATCAGTTAGATACACACTTCACACTATGCAGTTTAGGTTTCTTTAATTATTATTGAATTGACTTCTCTATATACTATAACAATGCATAGGTGGAAGTGAAGTCTTGGATTAGAGGTAGTAGGCCTGGGACGGATCGAGTATCCGGACAATTTTAAGGTATCCGGATCCGGATCCTTATCCGGCGGATCCATAATTTTACTATTCTTATCCGGATCTGGGGTTTTTGGATATCTGGGTGTCGGATATCCTTCTAAAAATTGTAATATCCAGCGGATATCCGGATCCGGATTTGAATCCTTAAAATAAATAAAAAATAATATTAATATATATATAAAATATTAACAATAATTAAAATATATATATATAATGTCTTTAGTTATTTCTAAGTATAATATTACAAAATTTACATAAAATTTATATATACTATTATAAAAATAAAAATATATTAAATAAAATTAATTTTTATATATAGATATTACTATTTTTGAAATATTTATTAATAAAACTTACGGATCTAGATATCCAGACTTAAATATTAAGATATCCGGATCCGGATCCGGCTTTGACGAATCTAACATTTTACTATCCGGATCCAGATTCGGCCCCTCCGGATATCCGGATTTTCGGATCGAATCCGGATCTCAGATAAAAGTCTGAGGCCTAAGAGGTAGAGCTTTCACATGGGGAATGAATCTCATTCCATCACATATTCGAATAGTTAAACTATGATTTAAAATATGAGATATTGTCAGTACCCAATATATATATATACAAGATGTGAATAGAATTTTTGTTTGGATTCTAAGAACTAAATTAATATATGTCACGGAATTTCGGACGATTCTTACCTAGTAATATAATCCAAAATACTCTAAGAATACAGATTGGTCTTCAATTATTGAATATTCATTATTTCAATATACTTAGGGCATATCTTAATTTTTTTTTTATATCACTTTCCTTTTGAGTTGGATGAAAAAAAATTTCACACGTTCGAACCAAATGTCGTTGCACATGAAAATAATAATCAAGTTAATCCTTCATTTAAAGATATATTGAGGATTTAGAGCATCTTTATCGGGGGTATTTAGGAGGGTTTTTAGGGGGAAAAGGTGGGGTGGATCCTACAAAATGGAAAGAAACGTGGCTTCCTGTCGCGAAATAAGAGATGTTTGTTGTGGGATTTTTACACTGTTTTGCGGATCCCACGACACATGGCGGTCCGAGATTGTTTTTTTTTTTTTAACAGATAAAAAAAAAAGTTTTTAAGAAACGGAACTGGGTTTCCGCGATGCTGATGCTCTTAGAGCACCAGAGTCTATCAAAGGGATTCCCCATAATAAAACAAATAAATTTTTCAGAAAAAAAGAATGTAGAAAAGGTGAGATGGGTATCTCAAATCAAACAAACAATTTGAGAAACCCATTACGTATGCAATATTATAATTGAACTAATTTTCCTTTATATTTAAATTTTAATAAAATAAATAAATTATTACAAAATATTAATATTATATAGTATAGATACTCATTGAGAAACTCTTACCACTAATGATACTTTTAGGGTCTGATAATTTCAAATACCATTTTGTTTTTAATTATCGAAAATGAATAGTTCTAAGAAAAATAAAACTAGAAATTTTTTTCGTATATAAGATAATAACCATATATATTAGAATGATAATCAAATCACATAATTTAATATTAAAATAACTAAAACTTGTTTTGATGTGAAAAAAAATCCTAAATTGGAATGAGAGAATCCAAACATAGTATTTTTATTTATTTAAAACAAATATTTTAAAATAATAATTCATGCTATTTTATAATTTTGTTTTTTGATAAACATTTTTTAGAATTATTTGTGGAGTAAATAATCTTATTTATGCTATTTTAAATTATCATGTAGGAAAATATCTTTCTGATTTGGCAACTACATATCTATTTTTGCATTTTTTAGATTCAGCTAAATAAATATGTAAGAAAAATTTATAACGGATTTAAATAAATGAAATAAATAATTATGCATGTCACTTTAATTCTACAGTTTCTAGTCACCGATACTACAAAAATGAGTACTTTATACTTTTTCAAAATTAATTAATTTAAAATTTAATATAATTTTTATTTTTAATTATTATTTCATGCGCATAAAAGCATCTAGTAAATATATAATTATGCATGCATGCCACTTTAGTTCTAGAGTTTCTTTTTTTTGTCATATTTTAGATTAATTGAAGGTTTCCAACGTTCATACACCCAGTTACAACCAAAATAACCCAGCCCTAACCAAAAGATCTTTGAAACAGCCTTCAAAAAATAGTCTTCTCGAGTTTCTAGTCATCGATATTTTTCCTCTGACATCAAAAAGAAGAACTTTCAAAAACAATCAAATTCACACACACACACATACACACACATATATATATATATATATATATATATATTAATTAACAGATAAAATAATTTTTTTTTTTTTTTTGATAAAATAAATATTTTTTTGAAGTTCACATTGTTTAATCTGATAAACACAGATAATATGAGAATCACATGGCCAAGACAAACCTTGTATTATTTTATTTTATTTCATTCTCATTGGAAATTTGGTTAATACTCTTTTAAAGTTCTTTATGAAAACATATTTAAGCTTTATTTAGTTGTTAGCTAGTCTAGTCGCCAAATATCTGTTCGAAATTAACAATTAGACTTCGAATAATAACAAAAATATAATGCGCACAATTACATACGTAAGTGAAAGTTCCACAGAGGATCCTGACAACAAGAAAAAACCAAAAATTCTTGGTTGGTCAGCTTTATCAATCTGGTTTATTTTATTTTGTACTCAATTATAAATCACAGTTGTCCACGAGTGAGATAATGCAAGTATATTAGTACAACATGCAAGTCTCTTTCATCATTTTAAAAATGACATACAACTCTCATGTTGGAGTTTTACTAATAGAATGACTTGTGTTTTTTAGCTTGCTTGAGTTACAGCAGTTTCTCTTTTCACAAATATTCTTCCACAGGTATACAGAAAATGTCAATAATTAAGATTAACGCTAGTTTGACAAGAATAAACAGCGAAACAAATTCAAAAATAAAATTTTACAGAAAACTTTTCTTCCTTAAAGTTTGATACTCTGCAGAACTTTTTAATTCAATCAAGAAGATCTCGAAACTATTGATGTAAGAATATGAAATTAAGAAAATAATGAAATTAATTGATTTACCAAAAAAAGAAGAATACTGTATGAAATTAGTAAAACATACTGCATGAAGCATATATAGGTCTCAACGAACCACAATATTGTTTCCGACTTTCCGTATTCAAAATTCCAATAGATACAACATTCTTAAAACGTGGCTGTTGTCCAGTTCCAAGAAAAATTTCAGTGCTATAGTAAAAGTATACGTCGTAAAGATAGGTAAAACAGCTACACTGATTTCTATACACCTGTTTCATGCAATATCTCTCGGCTAGAAAGTCAAATTTGAGCATCAAAAAAGTCTGCGCACATTAAATTTTGTAAAATCAACTAATAGTCTGGATATCTGGACGGTATATTGTCTTGGATCGTTGTATTTAATTTCGGTTTTATACGATTTTTATATTTAAATGATTTCAGGTATTAAACTTTAAAAGTGTTTTCAATTGTATTTATTTTATTGAAAATCTTGGTATTTTTTTTCGGTTCTCAATATTCAATCTAATTTAATATTTTAATATAAATAGCAAATAATATGATGAGACGGGTATTACAATATGCATCCATCGGATTTGGAAATCCATTCCTTGACATCATAACTGGTACGTTTTAAGACTTCCGTAGCTTCTACAACAACATGATTAAAGACTAACTCATAACGAATACGAGTCTTCCACAAGATCTAATACGAATTTGAATGTATCATTAAACCGATAAAAATATTCACAGCTCGCTTTCTTTACGAAATGATTTTTATTCATAGATATATAGTTAATTGACACTGTTTCATCCTTGTTTAATGGATTCTATAATGTTTCAAAAGTTGAAGTGGACTAGATAGCTCTGGTCACGCCTACTTGATTGGAACCACTACTGTTACTAAGTTTGAGTTGTATTAAACAGTTGTCCATATAGACCAACTAAAACCGAATGTGAAAATCGATCCAAATAAACACTACATAATCCTACAATCATATACATATATAAAAAGACATTCACATATCATATTTGCAACGTTTTCACGTATAATGTTAGGATAGCCTTAGATTAGATTTTGTAGCATTTTATCAAAAATAAATATCTGTCATCAGTTTAATACTTGTGACGTAGCATGAGTAAGCAGTATGCATGCCTCGGCCAATTTAGAAGCCCAAATTCGTGCATGGTCAGGCAAGAAAATAGGCTACCCCGATACGTGATCCAAGCCTATCTTATTTAAAGTTTTCTTAAGGGTTTAGTAATTTATGTAAAATATCTTAAAGCGTAGAAGGACATGAAAATGTGTAGAATAGCTTAAGGGGTAAACATACTTCATGTGTAAGAAAAAGGGGAGAATAAACAAGAGATCTCAGCCGCTAGATCGGCTAGATCTCAGCTATCTATTAAAAAGGTGGGATGTGTATATAAAAGGGGTGATGGCTTATTGTAAATTCATTTACCAAGTTATAAAATATACTTCTCAAACTAAAAACGTACATTCTCTCTCTAAGTATTGATCTGAAGTGTGGTTAAATTGAAAGGTTGGCTTAGCAACTACGAAACGTAAAAAATGGGTAAGACCGCACGTTCCGCTTCTGCAAAGAAATCAGTCCGTGGCAAGTAGCTTACAACCGAAAAGAGTAAGCACTAATTAATTGGTTAAATAATTATTTTTACTCAACTAATGCTTAAAGATAAATTAGCATTTCTAGTTAAATAGCCAGAAAGAGTGTCTATATACAACCTGTAGACCTTTCACCACTATTAACATAAATCATTTTACCATATAAAATCGTTATTATACATCTCTCTACAAATTGAAAAAAATAAATAAAGTACTGTAGTCATGACGAGGAAGATGGTGAATCTAGCTTACATTTCCAATGACTCGGTGAGGAAAAGAGCACTCAAGCATAAGAAGAGAGGACTTGCGAATAAACTTTGATGAGATCAAGATTCTCTGTGATATTGATGCGTGTGCTGTCATCTACAGTCCATTCAACTCAATTCCAGAAATATGGCCACCAAACTCGGAGGTGCATAAGGTTATAGAAAAGTTCGAGATTTTGACAGAGGAAGAACAGACGGAGGCATCGGTTAACCACGAAGAGTTTCTCACTCAAACAATCACAAAAGACGAGAAGGTTAAGAGATTAACTGAAGATAATAATGATAAATTAATTCATGAAGGAACTACGCTTGTCTTAATGGTAACCTGGGAGATTTGGCTATGGACGATAGCATGGCCGGCCATGAGATTTGGGGGAGTATAGCTATGTCTATATAAAATAAAAAAAGAATTACAAATTTGAGGATCTAAATTTTTTTTGGACTTATTTATATGTAATTTTTTTAAAAAAGTTTGGGAGTCTGTTACGAATGTTTCACTTAGCATCCCTCAGGACCGGCATAGTGCTCGTGGTAACTTGTGTGAGTTTATTGATGATTATCTCAAGAAGCTTTATCATCATAGAAACGTAACCCTAAACAATCCGCACGCATCTTGAAACCGGCGTCTTCCCAATGGCTATGGCCACTGCTGTGACACCAATTGCTATGGCTGAAGCGGGCTCTTCCTCTTATGGGAATGCACAAATCTTCAATTCTCCTCAACTAACCAACGAGTCTTATCCTCTAGTCACTTCAAACCAAGGACCAGATCATGTTAATTTTTATGGAAGCTAATGTCGTGCTTAACATTTTAGGGGCACAAAGCAAACATTTCAAAATTTTACTATAAAAATGTTAGTGAAATATCATTAATATACAATAAAATACATCAAAACTTTTTATATACATTAATTTTAGTGAAGGTACAAAACTAGATAGTAAAGTTTTAATTAAAATTATATAAGTGATTGTGAACTGATATAAATGATGAACTGATATAACAAATACAATAATATAATATATTAACAGAAAAATCATTGATAAAAAAATATGAAAACCCAGCAAAACAGCAAAAATTATTAAAATACAATGAAATATAATGTTTAAATACAAGGAAATTACGATTAAAATGATCATATACCCATTTTATTTTGTTTATCTTCTGTAGCAAATTGGCAAAACTTTGGACATTGCTTGCCTTTTTATCTTATTATGATTATTCTGTTGTGGAGTTTGAATTCCGTGTAAGACAAAAAGTTCATCAAAATATATATAGTCGTTATTACGTTAAATTGTTTAGAAATATGTATTATAAATATTTCAAAAATCTATATATGCATTACACTCATTGATAATAAATAAATCTTTAAAATTACTCAATATTTTATTTTCATTGAATATTTAATTATTGATCTTGTGTTTTTAATTTTTTTAACATTTTGTAACTGAAAGATATTCTTCGGATAACAACACATATATATAGGAATTATATTTTTTTTATTGAATATCAAATTTATTGATCAGAATAACTCATTTACAAGTGGGTGATTATGTACTCTAATCAACTATGAATGAATAAAAAAAATAAAACGTTTTTTCCCTCCAATGTTTTGGAAACTTCAAACCATCTTCTCATCAGCCCCGCTAGCGGATGATCCTTGATGTAGCGAAGAGATGATATCCGGTTCCTAATTTGCTTATCAGTGGTTCGAGTGAGCTTCTCCGTCATGACCCAAACACCTCCATACCTCCGCGAGTTGTGTTCTTTCCGGACATAGTATAGGACTGACTGGAACACCATCCTATGATCCAATCGAGTACGAGCAGGAAGCATAAGAGATGCTACGGTATCGGTCCAGTCATGAGTAATGGTATTTTCCAAACAGTCAGAAATTATCTTTTTATATTAAAAATACGTTTATTTTTTATTAATATTTAACTAAATGTTTTTATAATTAATTAGATAGTCTAATAAATAAACTTGAATTTAAAAAATATTTATATAAAATTCATGTTTAATTATATAATAAATAAAATCAGTACTATTGGCCCATATGTAAAATAATCATGTTTAGCTATATAATAAGTAATATATAACAATTTATTATAAGAATGTTAACCCATTTAGCTGTTCTAATTTTAGCATAAAATCTCGGATAAAAAATTATTTCACAAATAATTATATAAATATATTATATTCTATTATTTTATAAACACCTAAGTAAGCATATTCATCAAAAAAACATTATTATGCGTTTAATGCATTGGAGTATAAGACTAGCTTCTTCTTTTTTGTGCACGAGTATAAGACTAGCTAGAATCTATAAAAAAGGCAATGAGATGTAGAAAAATACCATAAAGTAGAAGAGTTCCTTAAATCTTATAAACCTTTTTCTATCTCCTGTTGTAAGAAGGAGAAACTGTTTATTAAAATTCACAAAAAAATAAGCCGAAGCTTTATGTGGTATTACTTCTGTTTTTGAAATATAGGTTTATATATTGTGAAGTAGCTACTTACAGAAATGAATTACACAAGTTTACTACCAAAGTCGTTCATTAACATATACTAGAAACTCTATAAATTAATAAACACCATAAATTAATAAATTTATCTAGTCCCAAGTTGATTGGTTCAAAATATTATATAAATCGGTAAAATAACAAGATAATAAATTTTTAGAAAATCTCTATAATAATATTTGAGAAGTCAGTTTCCTATGTGTCGCGCTCACGTTAACTTTCACGATGATTGATTACGATAATAACCTTAATGAATTAAATATGTCTAATTATCAGTATTAAATATTTGCTTTATTTTATTTTATTTTTCCTTTTTGTTTAGTTTTCTGTTTTTCAAATAACCTATGTAGTAAAGAAAATTTATAAATTTTAAAAACGAAAATATGTTTTATACATAGTGTAATTCATAAAAAGGAAAATTTACCAAAATGTCTTGATTTTAAAGTAAAGAATTAATCTTCTCTCTTAAAAGATAATCTTAAACAACATAATATATATTTTAAAGGTATTAAGCATGTTATATAAATTAATCTATTTTTCAAATTATTAAAATATAATTTAAATAAAATAAACTAAGATATCGTCAATGAATAAAATTTAATTTTTTTATTTAAGTTACCTTTTATATCAAATAACATATATGATAAAGAAAATATTTATAAATTTTAAAACGAAAAATAGTTTATATGTATGATGTGATTTCATAAAAAGGAAAGCTTAGAAAAATAAATTTGATATTAAAGTAAAGAAATAATCGTCCTTTTTAAAATATATTGGTTATGTTTTTATGCAACTTTGTTTTTATAATTTTATTTTTGAAAATTAACATATATCAAATTAATAAAAAAAAACAAAAATATATATACACATCTATAATGAAGAACAAAACTAATACAATGAATAAAATTAATATGTTTTAGTTGAATTAGATTAAAAATAGCTTTACTTTAATTTGACATAATATATGTAACACAATATCCCCACAAAATGAGTAACTAGACCAATCTAATTTTTTTATACTAATAATATATTTTTTATTTATAGTAATATTTTTATGCATATAAATTATAGAACGACTTAACATATTACTAAATAAATATGAAATTCTCAACTAATAATATAAATATATTAACCAACTATTACAATTAAGTATTTTTATAACTTATATATATTATATGCATAATATTTCAAAAGACTATCATTGTTATATTTATTTATGTAATTTTGAATCGATCAACACTTTAGTTTACTTTTACTATTTAATTTTCAAAACAACATATATTAAATTATACATAATCTTACTAAAAATATATTTACGAATCTAAGACAAGAATCAAATTACATGAAAATAACAAAAATAATCAAAATTTAAATCTGTATAACAAAAATATTATAGTTGAATCGAAAATGTAAATGTTATCTAATATATCAAAATAATAACCAAACAGTCGAGATATTTTATATCCAAAATTATACGTCAAACTAAAATAACAGAACATTAGTTAAAATAGACTATGCATATTAAATACAATATAAATAACAGAATAAATAAAAATTAAAAACAAAATATTAATAAATTGTTATAATATATTTACTTTCTAAATATTATACTCGTGCATGAGCACGGGAAAATCATCTAGTCTTATGTAAATATAAGGTCCCATTAAAACTATAAATTATTATTTGTATGTATAAACATTTTATATAAGTAAAAATCAACCATTGTATTATTTGTTTTATATTCACAATGGAATTATCTTTATATTTTTTTACATTTAATATATCTAAAACAAATTTAAATTCTATGAAATATATTTTATACACACCAAATAATATAATTAATCTAATATAAATGTTGAATTTCAAAAATTTAATTCATGTATATATGCTAAAATCAAATATATTTTTATTTTATAAAAACATATATCTTAAAATAAAAATATCTAAAAAAAAATTATAAATTAATAACTCTATAAATTAATAATACTAAAGTCCCGGTATTATTAATTTATAGAGTTTTTATTGTATGTCCATATGGTTGGAGTTAAAAATATGGAAGATTGTGAGTTCTCTGAGGAAGTATGGAAGCTGGTCCGCATTACCAAACTTCACCTTTTTGAACAGACACCCTCGTACACTTGTTAACTAATTCCTCTGAATGGCACATGCAGAAGTCAATTGCTTGTCTAACTTTTTTTCTGATAATATGCAGTGCCGTGACAAGAGTTTTCGGGGCCTAAGACAAATAATATAATATTAGTTCAGATTTAAAATTTATTGTATAACAAAGTTTTAAAAGTTCTTTCAAAATATAATTTTATCAAAAGTTATAACTTTTATAATAATAAAACATATTATATACTGAAAATGTAATAATATAAATATAAAATAATAAATATTTAATATTTAGTTTTATCTATTCATGAAATTATATAATCATATATTGTTAATGCAAAAGTATAAAATAATCCAATGAGTTACAAAAATTGTTTTTAAGATATATAAAAAACAAAAAGTATGTAAGAAGAGAAAGGTAAATACATATTTATCATATAAATGAGTGTATAATACATAAGATAAATACAAAAAATAAACATATAACTAAATTATTTTCTGTACAAATTATTTCCATCTGATATAACAACTACCTAAAATTTCAAATTAAATGTAATTTATTTAACTAATTAAATCAAGTATTAGGAAAAAATGGGCCCCAAACTTTACCATTTTAGAGGGGGCCTAAGGCAATTGCCTCATTTTCTATGTCTAAGACACGGCTCTGATAATATGGGGGTATCCGACGGGCCGAACCTCAACCGATTAATTTTTTTGAAATCTATCCACCAACGCCAGATAGATCCGGTTGCTCGCAATGGAAATTAGATATTCATGTCGTCTGACCACACAAACGGATAAATCTGAGTTTGGTAAATTTCGAATCCAATACGATTAGCACATTTTCAAACCCCCGAATTAACCATACTTGTATAGTTAATATGTCTAACTTTGGAAAAAAGTAACCTTAATTAAAGTGCACAACCGTTTATCCATGACTGCTTTGAGACAGAGCCGTCATGGGCCCAAGCGAAACAAGTTCATGTTTCCAGCCGCCATTTTATTAAGTATTTAACCGGCCATGGTTAAAACTGCCACTGGTCTAGTGGTTATTTATGCACTGGCACTATGTCAGAGTCTAAGGTTCAAAATCCATTAAGTAATTATTCTTGCGGCGCATTATAGACACGCGCCTGACCTAATCTCTCTCGCGGCGAACTTCACAGGCACGACTCTCTGCATCAAATCGACGGCACAACCGTCGACTCTGGCCTCCGTCGACTTTTCAGACTCGATTGAACCCTCACTCTCTCCGGATCGAAGATCCGATGACTCCTCCAGTGATGAATTTGGCTGAACACGAAGGTCAGATGATTGCGTCTCGTCCAGCCATTGTTCCCCCTCCTGCATCTGGGCCTCTCACCGTCGAAGAAGACGCAGGTGATATCACCGTAGAAGAAGAAGCGGTTGATGAACATGAGATTGATGAAGAAGCGTCTGATGATGATTCAGATAAAGGTCCCACCTTTGTTCGCTCCTTGGGTGCGTGGTCAAAGCCACTTCATTTCACGCCATCACCGACTCCTCCAGAACCTGCAACTCCAAGGTTCGAAGCTTCCGAGATGCTACAAAGTCAAATAGACTCATTCTGGCCTTCGATTGGTGAAGCTATTGTCAATGGTTCCAAGAAGAAGGGTCGGGTGACAGTTTCTAAGAATCTAGTGACGCAAATGCCGGTAGATAAAATCCCACCTCCCGCTCTCAAGGAAGATGGAAGTCTTCGGTTCCCATGGGCTGCAAGAATGAACCAATCCTCTAGGAACTTATTTCGTGCAACTGAGCCGACGTTTCGTCTAGATGGAACCCCACAAGTGACTATTCCCTCTAAGGTACTTAAGTTAGGACCTGAGAATAAGGAAGAGTATGTTGTGGGACAGTTTCATAGGTGTTCTAGCCCGCCTGGAGGTCTTATTCATGCTGTGTTGAATATGTTATGGGGTCGAGAATGTAGGATAAGCTGTCGGAAGATAGGGGACTCCACTTTTTTATTCCATATCCCACATGAAAATACTCGTAAGTGGATTATCCAGCGAGGTGTGTGGCACATCGATGATTGTCTCCTCTTTGTATCTCCTTGGAATCCAGTAACCTCTTTCAAAATCCCTGAGATTTCTACGCTACCGGTATGGGTAACTCTTAAGAACATCCTGGATTCATGCTTCTCTAGGTTAGGCATTAGCCACATAGCATCAGGTTTGGGGGAACTAATGTTAACACACAAGCCACGCTTAGATCCGACACTTATGGGAGAAGCAAAAATTTTAGTGGAAGTTGAGTTGGATAAACCATTCCCAAAGCTAATTGCTCTTGATGACAAGCAAGGCAATATTTTTTTAGTAGAGGTTGAATACTCTTGGATTCCTACCGCTTGTGATAGATGTGGAGCACTAGGCCATAAGGAGAAAAGGTGCCTACATCCTCCTAATCCTCGTGATGCTGCTCCTGTTACTAAGGAACCTCTTGACAGTAATGAAGAGATCCCGGTGGTTGATATAGTTACTTTGGTACAGAACTCAGCCAATACACTTGTGGACCATTTGGACCGTAAATCATGCTCCCCATCTGCTCACCAAGCGCATGAGACTCTAGGAGAGTCTTCGATTGCAACACCTTCCGAGGTTGCTATTGCCACTCCATTCACCGAATCGCATGAGGTACATTCTACTTCTTGCTCAGAGATTGATGTCACTATCCCTACATTAGCAGAAGCAAGTGTTGCTCTCTCTTATTCACCTATTATGGAAGTCATTCCATCACAATCTATCATTTCAAAGGACCCTGAATCTTTTATAAATGAGCAACAAATTGTCCACACAGCTCAACCCACCCACATTCCACAACAATTCTATAGGGAACCGGAGACCCCGATAACTTATGAGAAAGGATCTTGTTTTGAGGTGGTTGGAGCGTCCTCTAGTTATAATACAACTAGAGGTGGGAGGGCAATAAAACCAACACAAAAACTGCAAGAAATGGAATGGACGAACGTCGGTTGAAGAGGTAAAAAAGGTCGTCGTGGCCGAGGTTACAACAACCACTAGTTTATACATTTCTGTTTCTTTTCTCTTAAGATTCGTTTGTGGATCTTCATCTAGGGTTCTTTAACTCTATGCTTGTCGAAAACTTTAAAAAACTTATGAGCTAAAAATCATACTTGTATTTCTTTTCTTCATTTTAATTGAAAGCCTGTTACAAAAAAAAAAAAAATACAAAAAAAAAAAAAAAATCCATTAAGTACAAAGTATCTTTTTCAAAAAAAATTCCAGCCATTCTTTTTGTTTTGGGGCTTGTGGCTTTTGAAAAGCCGTAGGAATGGCTCTGCTTTGACATGTATACTATGTTTATGTAAATTGATTGTAGCATTAGGGACACGCTCATTGCTTGTCAAGACCGTAAAAGCTGCAAAACCATAATCTCTCTAGTCTCTAGTTCATATATATGAAATGCAATCTCCCTGCTCTAATTAGCTTTTTGTATACTTGTCAACTTTGTGCGATGTTCTGGTGAAATAAATTCAGATTTTATCCACATTCTTTTTTCTAAATTTTTTTTTTTTTTGAGACTAGGCATTACCTTATGCTTTTTGCGTAAATCAAATTCACAATATATCCACACACAAAAAACAATGTTTTTCTTGTTCGATAAAAGTATTTTATTTTTCTCTAAAGAAAAAATTGATGACAACATCTTAACCAACAAGATTTGTTTACCCGAGATCATATATTTGATTAACTAAAATAAAGGAGTAAGAATATTCGTTGAATATGGACTTTCTCGATTTATATCGCAACAGGTAAATATAAAGTCTGAGCTATTTTTTTAACTAAACCCTATTCGTATCATACTTATAAAGAACAAAAGTAAAATCCAGCCTCGCGTTGTAATATCAACCCACATAACAACATTCATACACAATAACTCAATCTTATACCTTCACCAAAAAACGATGGCCATCTTCGACCCGTTTAAGCTCCGCCACAAACCACCGTCGATTTTCCCGACGACTGTTAAAACAAGTCATGTTTTTTCCGTCGTGGCCAAGTTCTTTTTTACCATATGCACCTTAATATCCGTTGCTATGATCTTCTCATACATCATCTTCTCCGGTTGCTCCGATTACCAAGGTATTGCCGACCACCGCCGCTTTGGCCGTGACAATGTGATCTCAACTACCAACTCCTCTTCATCGGCCATCGGCCAGAAAAATCAGTCCTCAGAAGCTACCGATATCTCCCACATATTTTTCGGGATTGGTGGCTCCATTCAAACGTGGAGAGAACGCAGCCGCTACACCGAGCTCTGGTGGCGACCAAACGACACTCGCGGATTTGTCTGGCTTGACGAGGAACCGCCTCTTAACATGACATGGCTCCCAACTTATCCACCGTACAAAGTCTCGGAGGACACCTCCCGTTTCAATTACACTTGCTGGTATAAGCTACTTCTACTTCAATTATTAACCTAATCATCTAAACCAATTATTTTTAGTCAAAGTAGTATATTAAACCAACTAAACCGGCCGTGGATATAGGTTTGGGATAAATTAGATCTTTTTTTTACTGAGGTATCCTTAATCAGTTGAAAGTTGAAACTGTGACAATCTATTAGAATGAATATTAATTTTATTGTTCTGATTTGTTCCTTGGTTCATAAGGTATGGTACAAGATCAGCTATACGAATGGCGAGAATCATCAAAGAGAGTTTTGAGCTAGGGTTAACGAACGTGAGATGGTTCGTGATGGGTGACGACGACACCGTTTTCTTTGTAGACAATCTTATAACAGTTCTCAGTAAGTACGACCACAATCAAATGTATTACATCGGAGGAAATTCGGAGAGTGTTGAACAAGCCATAGTTCATTCCTACGCCATGGCTTACGGTGGCGGAGGGATTGCAATTAGCTACCCATTGGCCGTCGAGCTAGTAAAGATACTCGACGGATGTATTGATCGGTACGCATCGTTATATGGATCTGACCAGAAAATTGAAGCTTGTATTAGTGGGATTGGTGTTCCATTGACCAAGGAACTAGGGTTTCATCAGGTACGTTTGGCAATTTTCCTTTTTTCTAATTACTGGAAATTTAGTAAATAACCTAATGGAAGTTCACTTATTTACAATCTAAATTTTAGGATTTTAGCTATGAAATTAAAATTATATTCCCCGTCAAAGACTGCAGTTTCTTGATTTGAATATTCAGTTTCAAATTTCAAATGTTCAATATCTTATTTAAAACTTTAAAAATAGTCAACTAAAGATTTTCATCAGCTCAATAATTTGAAATGATTTTTTCTTGGGTTCACCCCCTAGGTTCACCAACCAATAGAAAGTTGTCATTTTAGATCTAGTATCTTTTAATTAAGGAAACAAAATAACTTGCCAAATTATATTATGCTTTTAAAATAAAAAAAAATAAAAAATTAAATAAATAAAAATAACAATAGTTCTAAAAAAAGATTATTTAAAAAAAAATATATTTATTTTTAAGATTTAGAGTTTAGTGTTTAAGATTTATAATTTAGAATTTATCCAAATGTTTAGTGTTTTTCCAAGGGTTTAGGGTTTACCTAAGGGTTTAGGGTTTACCCAAGGGTTTAAGGTTTTCCCAAGGGTTTAGGGTTTAGGATTAGAGTTTAGGGTTTAGTGTTTTGTTGACAATATTTTTTTTTTTTTAATTCGTTTTTTATATATTATTTTTATTTATTTTTAAATTTTATTTTGAAAAGATAATATAATTTGCCAAGTTATTTGGTTTCCTTAATTAAAAGATAGTAAATTTAAAATGACAATTTTCTATTGGTTGGTGAACCTTTAGGTTCACCTAGGGGGTGAACCCAAGAATAACTCATTTGAAATTTAAATTTGCATTAGTTGAGAAGCTTCAGTGTCCATATATTTTTTATTACATTCTTATTTTTCGTTAAGTAATAATTCCTTGCTCGATTTAGAAATATAATATACCGATTATACGCTAATCATTTTAATTCCATAATAAATTACTCAGTGCCATATTTGGTGTAACTATATATGTTAAGTTTATATAATTTTGATACCACAATATCGGGATTTAATGATTTTCTTAGCATGCATGTTCAAATCCAGATTGACTTACGTGGCAATCCGTACGGTATACTGGCTGCGCATCCAGTTGCTCCTCTGGTATCGCTCCACCACCTAGACTACGTTGACCCAATTTTCCCGGCGTCAACACAAATCGACGCCCTAAGAAGACTCATATCCGCCTATAAAACGGATCCAAGTCGGATCCTCCAGCACAGCTTCTGCCATGACCAGACCCGGAACTGGTCTGTCTCCGTTTCTTGGGGTTACACTATTCAGATTTATCCGTCTCTAGTCACGGCTAGGGAGCTTGAGACGCCGTTCCTTACGTTCAAGTCGTGGCGGACGTCGAGTTCCGAGCCTTTCACGTTCGATACCAAACCCATCAGTGAAGATCCTTGTGAGAGACCCTTTGTTTACTTCCTGGACCGGGTATA
The DNA here is from genome assembly GCF_000695525.1 of Brassica oleracea var. oleracea. NCBI lineage: Eukaryota > Viridiplantae > Streptophyta > Magnoliopsida > Brassicales > Brassicaceae > Brassica > Brassica oleracea. The sequence goes on from NC_027751.1 coordinate 6,437,370, forward strand.
CGGGGTGGGTTCGAATCAGACTCTTACGACGTATCGGAAGCATGTTGAAATGAGCGACACGCAATGTGAATCTCCCGAGTATTCTCGCTTAAATTCCGTCGAGTTCATCGACATCTCCGTTGCTAAATGGATGCCTGCTCTCTGGAGAATGGTCAGTACAAATTTAAAATTCGTATATATATACATAACATATAAGTCCGTTGTGTATAACAGGATTATAGACAAAAAACAACAGAGTGTTAGATATAAAATAGCCGTTCAACACTTAAAAACTTTCAAAAATATGGTATGAGACGACTTACACAATTACGAAAAAAATAATCCTGAATTATTCTTAGTCGTAGTGTTTGAGAAGTTGTATCTTGACTTATAGTTAGTATAACTTCTGCATTAGATTTTTTATTTAAAAATATATATATTGACTATGTTATATATTTTTATGTGATGGGGGGGGGTTTGCAGGCACCACGTAGGCAATCTTGTGAAATTATCAACGGCAAAGATGACTCGGAATACGTAATCAATGTCAAGATACGTCATTTTAATCCTTTCGAAAGTGTAACTCCTCAGTCCTAGCATCAAAAGGTTTTGACGTTTGCAAAATGGAACGACTCTATCGTCTCATCTCAAAAGGAAATGAGCGACAGATTTCTCAATTTTTATGTAAATATCATCTAACCGACGATCCGAACTTGGATAAAGTCAAAATTACAAGGATTATTAGTTTTCAGCGTTTTATCTTAGCACATATTCCCTCATTTTCACAATAATAGATTTTTTTATTGTTTTCACACATTAAAAAAAACACGTTAAATCACTATAATAAATATATTATTTTTTGTAATTTTTAATTTTTAATAATTTTTAACTAATAATAATTTATTAAAGTCAATTAATTTTTTTGAAAATTACAATTTTTTTTATAAAAATTACAAAAAAATTATCTTTGTAAAACAATTTTTTTCTAAAACATCTAACTTAATGAAACGGAAAGAGTACTATGCAGTTATGAACCAGAATATGTCTATTTATATTCACACTATTGCGACAACTTAATGTGTATAGCCCACTAAAGAGTTTTTATCTATTCTATTAATGAAAATGACCTACTAATATAAGTGTGGTCTAACTATTTTAATACAGTTATTAAAAATTTTTATTAATCATTTAAAAGAAATATTATACAAAAAACAAAAATATGACTAAAAACACACAAATATTAAAAATAAATTTTTTAAAAAATGTAAAACAAAAAATATATCTGCCCTTTTTCGGAATATAGTATTTCCTTAAAACACTACTGCAACAACTTAGTGCGAAGCCCATAAAGAGTTTGTCATCTTGCTTCAAACGCACTACTGCAACGGCTTAGCTTGGCACAAACCTCCACGTATGTCTCTTCAAATTCACTATTTTCCCGTGATTGGAGTGTCTAGCAGTCTAGGTAACAGACTCGTCACATTGGAAGAATAGTCCAGATGACTCGCTTACAGTCAGATTTTAAACATACTAGATCACTACTTGACCAAGAGCACCATTATCGGTTAATACCTCCTCGAGTTTCTAAGAAAAAAAAGATATTAATATTATAATTTTTTTGTTTTTCACAATCTGTTGAGACAATATGTGATTAACACATGCACTTTGGAGTTCTTTAATGGTTCTAAAATGGTGTTAGATTAGGACTTTTGTTTTTTCTCTCTCTTCATTTTGTTAATTTTTCATTTATTTTAGTTGCCACGGCCGGTTCTTCGCAGATCCATTCAACTTCAAAGGTTGTACCGTCGACGATTATGCGTGTAGTCCTATTCCCGCAGTCTTTCCATATCTCACTGCAATGTTATTTAAAATTAGTATTTGCCGACCTCTATCTTTCAGAGGCTGTACCGTCGACTGTGTAGTCCTACTCCGGCAGCCTCTCTGCACCTCACTGCAATGTCAGAAAATCCAGACATCTTGAGAGACAATTTTTAATTGCTCTCAAAACTCATCGGTTGAGTTATTCAACGTCGATTTCGACTTCTTTGCGTTTCTTCGAACGCGGGCTTTAGGAATACAAGTGAAACTTTTCTACGGATTTTTTCTCTCTTTAGCCACATCTATCATTCGTCATGTTTTAGTTATTTTCATTTGTCAGTTTACCGTCGAGAATCCTTCCAGTTGTAAAGCCATTGGACTTTTAATTTTAATATAAACATTTGATGTTAAAAAAAAAAGATCCTTTCTATATTTTCCCATCGGAGTTGGTCCAAGAGAGAGAACATCTCTCGTTACAAATATCAGTGAAATGTTTTAAAAATTCATCCTGATCTCTATTTTAACTTCTTCCTAGCGTAACCGACGTGATAAACTTTTCTCTCCAAAGTCCAAACCATAACACAAGGCTGATGAGTGAAGACTATTTGCATACGGACAATCTAAACGCAAAACTCCAGTAGATCAAATACAAAAGATTCACACAGTTGACTTACAAAATCAACGATTATCCCGTCTCAGAAGTTTCCATGATTAGAGTGGACCCTTATCTAGTCTATGAATTTTGACCTGTTGTGCAATAGCCACGTGGGTCCAGATCTGTCGTTAAGGTCATTTCCACCCCCACCTAAATTCATTACTATGGTAAAATGCTACACAATAAAATATTAAAATAAAATGGAAAAGAACAAATTCACATGGTAGTATGGTACCATGATTTTAAAAGTAAAATGGTTGGCAATTTTATATACAATATAATATAAGAATAATCTTAGCCTTGCGAGGTGCCATATATAATCATATCATAACTTATTACCAATTGTTAGATAAAAAAAAATACTTATTGCCAATTTAATTTTTATATATAGTTTCCACTTAAAACATCTCGTGATCAATGTTTTGTTTTGTCTTATTTTTCAATTTTATTTGTTAGCCGCGAGATATCTAAACCTTCGACCCAAATAATTTTCACAATTCATAAAAAGTGGTTGCTAAACCGAGACATCATAGCATTAAGCGTTTTTCCAACAGAAATCAAAATTAAAGTTCAATCGATCCAATTTCAAGCGCTAAACCACTAAAAATCCAACACACCGATCAATGTCGTAAAGAGAGCTAAACCCTCTTCTAGGTGCAGTGTATTTCAACAGTCTAGTTTCCATTAAGTATCACATGTCTTCAAACGATTCAGTTTTTCCTCTACACTAATAGATCACAAATTAAAAGAGTTCTGTTTAATCAACCAAAAGAAAAAAAAGGTGAGGAGTTACGTCGTCGGCAGGAAATTTGAGAACATGTTTGTGTCCACATAAATGTTAAGAGTAGGAAGAAAACGCTCTCAGCCCGATTATTACGTGTGTTCCATTATCACGTTCACATTACAACTTCTGGGAAATGTTGAAAGTAAGTCGTTCTTTTTGGCATATTAGACGACTACGACTCCGTGAGTCTGTGATGTCATGTGATATCAACACAAATAATAGAAGAGGGAAATATAGTGTATCCAAAACCAAATGAAATTATTCTGATGTCATCCTTACATAATCATCCATTTGTATTTTATATTATACACAATAATGGTACGAGATTATAGGTAAAGATCAAATTTAAATGAGCAAATTACCTCATAATGATTACACACGCTATCAGAGCATCTCCGAAATAAACTTTATAACTTCAAATATAGAATTTTTTGTTCTCCAAAAAATAACTTCAAAACTTCAAATTTAGAGTTTTAAAGAATAAAACTTCATTTAAAATTTCACTCCTCAAAACTCTAAATTTGAAGTTTCATCTTCTAATTTGCATTTTGGTCCTTATAATTAATTACACATCACATTTATGTTTCTTAAGTATTTTCTCATTTATCATTTTATTCTTTAAAACTTTTGTATATCATAAATATTTCAAATTTATTTTTATAAATTCAAATTTTACACATAAAATTAAACAAATTTTTTAAAATAAGATGTATAATATTTTAAAATTAGAATTAGACAACAAGAATATTACAAAAGAAACTTAGTAAAAAACTTTTTACAAAGATACATGAAAACATAATTATTACGCAAATTTAAATATTACAACAACACTATTAGTCTAGTAAATTTGCTCTGGAACCTTTAAAATATTGTCAAGCAATTTTTGTGTAAATGAAGATGGAGCATTACAATTATAATTATTATGAAATAATTTGGTATTTTGCTTGTAATTAATATTTTAATTATTTATTTATATTTATAATTTTATATTTTAGTGTAGGATTTTATTAATTAATATTACTATAATATTTTTTTATATGTGCTAGTTATTTATAAAAGTTTTATGGATTTATATTAATTATGATAAATATAAAGACCATAGTATAAATTATAAATAATTTTGAAGTTAAATTTGAAGTTTTACTTTTGGAGAAGAACACTTTGAAACTTCAAATATAGAGTTTTCGAAACTCTAAAATAGAAATTCTTTTTGGAGATTTTCCGTTGAATTATGACATCGTCCCAAACATAATACTAAGTGACGTGAGCTTACAAGTTGACACACACAAACAAACTACTGATCCTCTCGTGGCGTTAGCTTTACAAGTTACAACTAGAAACTCTTAAGAAAAAAAACAAGTGCTGACTCTAATAGTCGAATCTTCTATCACCATTCACCAGCCATAAATAGATAGGTTGATAAAACAATGGTGCATAATATATCGATAATTTAAACAAAACATCCTTATTGTTACGGCATCATGAGCGTGATAGATGGCACTAAAATGTTATTTAAATTTCAAACAAGCTTTAAATCTTGGAAGATGAAACACATATCACCTACCTTGATTAAATTTCTCAATCACGAGCATTTGGCCCCACAAAGGAAAAAATAAAGTTAATTTCTAGAAATAAAGAAAAACAATAATAAAAAGACGACTTTTCCACTCTCTCCTACCATAAATTATCTTTCTTTCTTCACTGAAAAAATATCCAAAGGGAATCTGAAACAGAGCAACAAAAAAACAGAGGAAGCCATGTTCTTGAAGCTTCTGACCATCATCTTCTTGAATCTCCTCTTCCAAGAAACATCTTCCCAAATTACCAACTTCACTTACAACGGCTTTTCCCCACTACCCGCTGACTTATCCCTCCAAGGGATCACCACCGTCACACAAAGCGGTCTCCTCCTCCTAACCAACTTCACCGTCCAAAAAACCGGCCACGCCTTCCTAAACAAACCAATCCGGTTCAAAGACTCACCAAACGCCTCCGCCTTCTCCTTCTCCACAACCTTCGTCTTCGCCATCCACTCTCAGATCTCCATACTCAGCGGCCACGGCATCGCCTTCACCATCGCTCCCAAACCAAGCCTCCCCGACGCAACAGCGAGCCAGTACATCGGTCTCTTCAACATCTTAAACAACGGTAACGACACAAACCACGTCTTCGCCGTGGAGCTGGACACGATCAGGAGCACAGAGTTTAACGACACAGACGACAACCATGTTGGAATCGACATCAATAGCTTGAAATCAGAGAGAGCTGCGCACGCTGGGTGGTGGGACGAGAAAGGAGAGTACAAGAACCTGAGTCTGATCAGTCGCAAGCCGATGCAAGTTTGGGTGGACTACGACGGCCGTTCGCATAAGATCGACGTGAGGATGGCTCCCTTCAACGAGGATAAACCTAGGAGGGTGCTCGTGTCGGCTGTGAGAGATCTTTCTAATGTTCTGCTCCCAGACATGTACGTGGGGTTCTCTTCCGCGACCGGCTCTGTTCTGTCGGAGCATTATATCCTCGGGTGGAGTTTCGGTGTGAACATGGACGCTCCTTCTTTGTCCTTATCGAGGCTTCCGAAGCTTCCTCGGTTCGTGCCGAGGAAGATTTCGGATTTTTTCAAGATCGGTATGCCTTTGATCTCTCTGTTTTTGATCTTCTCCGTGATCTTCCTCGTCTGCTTCATCGTGAGGCGGAGGAGGAAGTTCGCGGAGGAGCACGAGGAATGGGAGAAGGAGTTTGGTAAGAACAGGTTCCGGTACAAGGACTTGTACTACGCGACCAAAGGGTTCAAGGAGAAGGACCTTCTTGGGTCCGGCGGGTTCGGGAGCGTTTACAAAGGTGTGATGCCTGGGACGAAGCTGGAGATCGCTGTGAAGAAAGTGTCTCACGAGTCCCGACAAGGGATGAAACAGTTTGTGGCTGAGATCGTGAGTATTGGTCGGATGAGTCATCGGAACTTGGTACCTCTCTTGGGCTATTGTCGACGTAAGGGTGAGCTTCTTCTCGTCTACGACTTCATGCCTAATGGAAGCTTGGATAGGTACTTGTACAACAAGCCAGAGGTGACGCTCAACTGGAAACAGAGGATCAATGTGATTCTCGGCGTTGCTTCTGGATTGTTCTACCTTCATGAGGAGTGGGAGCAAGTGGTGATTCATCGAGATGTTAAAGCGAGCAACGTCTTGTTAGATGGAGAGCTTAACGGGAGACTCGGAGATTTCGGTTTAGCTAGGTTGTATGATCATGGGTCGGATCCTCAGACCACTCACGTTGTCGGAACGTTGGGATACTTAGCTCCTGAACACACCAGGACAGGACGTGCCACGACGGCGACCGATGTTTTTGCGTTTGGGGCGTTCTTACTAGAAGTTGGATGTGGTAGACGTCCTATCGAGATTCAGCACGAGACGGACGAGACGTTCTTGCTTGTGGATTGGGTGTTTGGGTTGTGGAACAAGGGTAACATCTTGGATTCTGTAGATCCGAATATGGGTTCTGAGTATGACCAAAAAGAGGTTGAAATGGTGTTGAAGCTAGGTCTCTTGTGCTCTCACCCTGACCCTAGGGCTAGACCGACTATGAGACAAGTGTTACAATATCTAAGAGGAGATGCAAAGTTGCCAGATTTGTCTCCTTTGGATCTGTCCGGGAGTGGGATGATGTTGGGGGTCCAAGATGGGTTTAGTGAATTAGGAATGTCGTATTCTTCTTCAGTCTTTAAAGGGTTTACTGGTGGATCTTCTATAGCTGATTCTCTACTCTCTGGTGGGAGGTGAGTGTTTTGAATACTAGTATGGTTTTTGTGTGTGTTTTGTATTTCATATGTAACTGGAGAGTTTCCCTACGATATGTGATAATGTAAATGAGTGTATGATAATGTTAAATAACTTTAGGGTTTCTTTAAAGAAGATTTTAGACCAAGGTTTTCAAGATGATACATACATGCATTAGATATAGAGTCTAAAATAAGTAAATAGATTCGATCCACTGACCATGTAATTATCTAGCCTTGCAACCAATTTTTGGAAAACATGTTTTTCCGCCGAAATCCAAAAAAAATGTTTTCCACCAAAATTCAAAAATTGTGTTTTCCCAACAATACCCTATAACGCGTTTTCCAGCCAAAACCAAAACTAGGCCTGGGCATTTTACCCAGACCCGAACTAGAACCGATCCGAAAATACAGGTTCGGGTCCGGGTCCATGTTAAGTACTTATTGGGTTTTTTTTTTTGGAATCCGCGGGTCTCGGTTCGGGTCCGGGTCTTATCCGAGACCCGTTCGGGTACCCGAAGTACTCGCAAATAATTGTATATACTAGGTATATTTGGGTGATTGGGTATATTTTTGGTATTTCGGATTTTTTTTAAAGTTTCGGGTTTGGATTTTCGGGTATAATTGTAGGGTTTGGGTGAAATTTTAGATTTTTAGAAAATATAATTTGAGTATTCAGGTAAAATTCGGGTATGTTTTGGGTTTCTGGTATGATTTTGGATAAAGTTTTGGGTATTTTTGCGGTTCTTCAAGTATTTTTAGAGTTTTCGGATCCAGTTCGGGTATTTCGGGTCTATTTCGGGTCTTAAATACCCGAACCAACCCGGATCCGAAATATACCCGAAAATTTTGGGTATTTTACGGGTATTGAAATTATAGACCCGAACCGACCCAGACCCGACAAGACCCGACCCGGAACCGACCCGAAAAGTTATAGGTACCTATATGGGTCTAAATTGCTAGGACCCGAAGGACCCGGACCCGACAATACCCGACCCGAACCCGACCCGAAGACCCGAATGCCCAGGCCTAACCCAAACAACAAGTTATTTCGCCAAAACCATGAAAACCGTGTTAAAACGTGTTTTCCCGACAACATCTTAAACCGTGTTTTTCCGCCAAAATCGAAAATATGTATTTCCCGCCAAGACTCGAAAAACGTATTTTCCCGCCAAAACATGAAAAACACGTTATCTCGCCAAAATCCGAAAAACAGGTTTTTCGCCAACACATGAAAAATGTGTTTTTCCGCCAAAACCTAAAAAAAGAATAATGAATTTTTCCGTCAAAACCAAAAAACGGGTTTTCCAACCGAAACCTTAAACCGCATTTTCCCGCAGAAATCCGAAAACGTGTATTTCCCGCCAAGACTCGAAAAACGCGTTTTCCCGCCAAAACATGAAAAACGTGTTTTCCCACCAAATTCTGAAAATGCGTTTTCCCTCCAAAACATGAAAAATGTGTTTTCCTGCCAAAACCCAAAAATGTGTTTTCCTCCGAAACCCAAAAACGGGTTGTCCCACCGAAATCCAAAAAATGGGTTGTCCCACCGAAATCCAAAAACGCGTTTTTCGCCAAAACCAAAAATCGTGTTTTCTTGTCGAAACCCAAACATATATTTTTCTGTCGAAACCCGAAAACACGCATTTTTACGCCAAATCTCGAAAATTACGTTCTCTCGTCGAAACCCGAAAAATGTTCCTCCCGCCAAAACCAAAAAATATGTTTTACTGCCAAAACTTGAAAAACGTATTTTTCCGCAAACACTAAAAACACATTTTCCGCAAAAACGCGTTTTCTGTCAACACCTGAAAGTGTGTTTCCCGCCAACACCAGAAAAATCGCATTTTCCTGTGAAAGCTACAAATTGTATGTTTTCGTCAAAATTGCAAAATTAATTTTCTCATCAAAACCTGCAAAAATTGGTTTTCCGAAAAATAATTTATTTAAATATTATAATCATTTCATTATTAAGAATAAAACCATGTTCTTTTAGTCATTTTAACTACTAGTATTCAAATGATATTATGGAATTAAAAACGAACAACTTAACATCCATATGGTTCATTTGGATGCAAATACTAACTATAAAAACGAACAAAATTTGGATGCAATATTTAGATGTTGTATTCAGATGTTACATCTAGATGATGCATCAAATACAAAACGAACATGGCCTTAAACTAGGTTTGTGTACCCTCACTCCAGCCCACAAACTATGATCAAGTATGAGACCAGTGCTACATTATATAATAGGAGATGAAAATTTGCCACTTTTATATTCGATGCACTTTACCGAAAGCGGGAGGTGCCGGTATTAAAAATCGGTCTAGTCGGGCGTCTTCAAACAATTTTTTAAAAAAATTAATTTGTACGACTCAAATCGATTTAAATGATTCTAAATTATTTAAAGTCGATTTAAACCAATTTAAAATAGTCTAAATCTGTTAAATTAAACAATCATTTTAGTCCAAATCCATAAATTTGTCGAATTTCTTAGGTTTTGTATATCTAATTTTGATAACTCATCAAAATAATTTTAAAATTAAACATACAATCTAAAATATTTTATATAAATGTAATACATATATATAATAAATCCATAATTCGTTAACGTTGCTTAAAACATGAATAATCCGCCTAATCGTTAGTATTCTACAAAACGTTTAATTACCACTTAAAGAATTTTTTAAAAAAAATTGTGAAGATTGGTTACATTACTTCGCAATCTTGCCCATGGACTATATGGACGTTTATTTTATCCCATTAAATTAGTGAAGTTTTGTGATACCAAAACTAAATCAAGTGTAAAATATCCCAACCAAACATTATTTAAATTTTTTGTCATCAATTTATACAGACTCATACTGACTCTATGAACCAAACTGGGAGATCTTGATCCATGTGAACGACGAAAAACGGTTGGTTCCTGACATTGCATGCTAGGCTAGCCGCCTTTGTATTTTGCGTCCTTGGTACATAGATAATTTCTGATTGGAGGAAATTTCTTTGAGGACCTTAATATCTTCCAAATAATTTTCAAAAGCTGGCCATTCTTCTGGTTCCGAAATCATCTTCACCAATTGAGAGCAATCTGTTGCAAACGTGACCTGAAATTGATGTAAGTGTCTCATGCATTCCATTACCCAGAGAAATGCTTCCATCTCCGCATGAAGAGAAGAAAGACTAGCCCGAACATTCATCGCCCCTAACAGCCCATCAAATCCTTCTAGAGTACTGAGCCAACCCTGTCCGGAGAAAATATCATTCTCTTTCCAGGAACCATCTGTGAAACACCATCTTCCTGGAATTGACGGTGGAGTCGTAACCTCTATGTGTCATACATTCCTTTGTTCGTTCAATATATGTGTCTCAACCCAAAGTGTTGATTCTGTTTCTTCCAAATTAAGTGTGTCCCTAGGATCAATGTCCAGATTACTAAAAACTTTATTATTCCTTACTTTCCAAATATATCATAGTATCCAGGCAAACTGATGATCATCCATCTGCGGGAAAACTCTCCAGGAGAGATGATCCATGTTTATGAAGAGCGAGTTTGTTGGAAAATAGCTTGATTTGATGGTATCTTTTAGAGAGCTCAAACCTGAAGTGCTATAGGACATTCAAAAAACACATCGTTTATCGATTCCTCGTCGGCTCTGCACCTTGCACAACGTATATCCCCATGTATCCCTCGCGCTTGCACATTCTTCTTGACTGCTATACATCATGTCACTAATTGTCATAGAAAATGTTTTATTTTTGGTGAACACCGTATTTTCCAGCATAACGTTTTCAATACATCAACTGTGGGTCCAAACATTAATGGTGGCTTGTCCCTGTCTTGGTAAACCCATTCTATCTGATATCCTGATTTAACCGTATATTTTTTATTGTTTGTGAAATGCTATTCATCCCTATCTACCATCTGAGTTTTGCTATGTGGTATATTTAAATTAAGAACTTAGTTTCATCCACCAATTGTTTTAACTTTGAGAGAACAATTTCAATCTGATATATTCATTTTGCTTTTAGTATACAATATGATTTTGTTACATCAAATCAAATTGTACTTTATAAGATAATTGAGATAGATTTTACGTATTCTGGACCAAAAATTAAATAGTGTCATTTATATTTCTTTTTGGTTTGAGATAAAAAATTATGAAAAATTTCAATAAATAATTCATCAAGAATAGTTAGTTCGATCGAAGAGTCTAGGAGAACACGGGTCAAATATATTGAGTTAATTTCTACTAATCACGCCGTAGTTACAAGCAATAACAATTAAAATAAATACAAATTGTAATATTGTATAACTCAGAGATATAAGTTGTAGCAATCTGCATGATTTTTGTATTCGCATTTTCGCAACTTGCATACTATTATAGTACTATGTAGATGGCGTGATCTGTATAATACTACGAGTAATGGTTGCAAGCTGGAAAAACTATAGAGAAACTGATAGTTGTCTTTGGTCTTTAATGATTATTTTGTTTTACTGCTCTAGGATTTTTTTAAATTAATGTTTCTATCAAAATGGTCTAATCTCTTCGTATTGTACTTAGAACCGTTTCAAGCATATTAGTTTACATAAAATACTCTATAATTGGAATTTTTTGTTACTTTTATAATTTGTCTTGTAAATGTAGACTAGACCCAGCGCGGATATGAATTTTCGGTTTATGGTTATTTATTTAACTAAATGATGTATTTGTAATATTTGATGTATTATATTCACCAAGTAAATAATTTTTTTGGCATCTTAAACTATCTATTTATGATGAATATTCGATATCATATACAAAATTGAACAAATAGACGTAATTAGAGAATTGTAGACGATATATAAAAACAATGGTTATTAATGTAAAATATGAAGAAATATTATATCATGACTTAGTATGGCATAAAAGATTATAAATTAGTTATACATGTTTAAAGAAAATAAAATGATTTTTAAACTTCTATGAAAAA
>NC_027751.1:6449848-6451498 GCF_000695525.1 Brassica oleracea var. oleracea
TGATTAATAGAAGATATTGGATTTTGAGTTTGTATTTATTGATTTGTTTTTTTATAAAGCTTAGAAAATCAGTGGGATGATTGGTTGGTTGATACATCCTATAAAGAAAACGAAAACTATAGGTGGTTTGACTATTGTACATCGATCAATGCATGATGTAAGTTGACTATATAAAACTTGAGCATGATCATTTCAAACTAAAGTATAGGTAGGTTATATGCATTTGTTATATTGTAGTTAATATATTTTAAATATTACATAATTCAAGTTATTCACGTTTTCGTAAAAATAAAATTCAAGTTCATTATTGGGCCGTACTCATCCGTAATAAGCTACGTTAAATATGATGTATTTTTATGTTCATTTAATGACATTAAGTTTAAATTTCATTAAGTAAAACTCATTAATTTAACTGGAAAAGACAAGCATTAAAATAGGTAGGTTCATTTAATGACATTAAATTAAAATTTGACTAAGGAAAACTCATTAATTTAGCTGGAAAAGACAAGTATTAAAATAATTAGTTTAATTTAATTTTCGGTGACATGGAAGTGTAAATAAGTTAGAAAATTTATGGGTATTTTTTAATGGGTACTTCTCCTTTAATAACATAGATGTTACATAAGATGAAGAAAACACAACTTATGTTGTCTTACAAACTTGTAATTCTAATCTGGTATGTTTAAATGACTCTCTTCGTGATGATATCTATATTATTAAAAAAGAACTATCCATTTGAAAATGTTATTACTTCATTAATTAAACTCCTTTTTTTTTGCTTGTCTTTTTCAGTTGCATTTATGAAATATCGTAAAATGAATAAAACTGCCTAATTTATTACTTGTCTTTTCAGTTACATTAATGAAATATGCTTAAATGAATTTAAACTTCTTATTTTATTGTTTTGTCTTTTTCAGTTACCTTAATGAAATATCCTTAAAGAAATTTGGACATAATGTCATATAATCGACCAAAAAAACTCATGAGTTATCCTTACGTGCATAATTTTAATAATGGAGATTTTTTAAAACGTGCATCATTAAAATGTTACCTAAAACATGCAGCACTAATATATAACATGCATCAATAAAACTAGAATTTGACTCACACAATTGTACGGATATTATTTTCAGTTGATTCTATTTAAAAATAATTATTTATTCAAAAAATATTTAAGAATGGCTATGTTTTTAAAAATTATATGGTATTATTTGCTCATAACTCATTTGTCATTTGATAAATTGTTACAAAGAAAATTTTCGCATAATTTAACTCAGTTGTCATTTGCTAAATTTATGGTTTTTATTTATATATTTTATTATTTTATTATAATATTTTCATTTTATATTTGAAAAATTTATGAATTTTATTTCAAACAATATTTTTATTATTTTCAGTTGATTCTATTTAAAAATAATTATTTATTCAAAAAATATTTAAGAATGGCTATGTTTTTAAAAATTATATGGTATTATTTGCTCATAACTTATTTGTCATTTGATAAATTGTTAGAAAGAAAATTTTAGCACAGTTTAACTCAGTTGTCATTAGCTAAATTTATGGTTTTTATTTATATTTTTTATTAATTAATTATAATATTTTCATTTTATATTTGAAAAATTTATGAATTTTATTTCAAACAATATTTTT
>NC_027751.1:6451622-6453272 GCF_000695525.1 Brassica oleracea var. oleracea
TTTCAAACAAATTCTAAAAATATTTTTTAAATGTTTTGTTATAATTTTTTAAAAAATATTGAGGTTTATTTCAAATAAATAGGTAAAGATATTAAAAATATTCTAATTAAAATATGTAAAATTTAATATAGTTTTAAGGAAATGGTCAATATAAAAAAAATTACACATAAAATAATCATGATTTTAGTTAACTGGACGGATCATTATTTATATGATATCGCACACGAAAGAAAATTTTCTGTTTTTAAAATTATCTAATTAACGTTATACTCATTTTTTAATATTTTTATATGATATCACACTTTCGTAAAAAAATAGATAGTTTAAGATGCAAAAAAAAATATTTACTTAATGAATATAATATGAACGAATATTACAAATATATCATTTAATAAAATAAATAATTAAAAACTAAAAATTCATATCCTCGCTGGCGCGCGGATCAGAGTCTAGTTTATGTTTATAATAAAATCTTTTCTTTTTGTTTTGTTTGTTTGTATTGTAGTGGACATAGAAATCATTTAATAAGTGTACTTGTGCTCTGTGGCCATATTTAATAAATTATGAATGGAAAAGGAAAAATAGCCACGAAGAGAAGGAAGCCTAAAATGAGTTCACAAGCAGTTAATAATTCTCTCGCCACGTGAGTAAATACTAAATACATATAGCAATTACTTGACCGGAGCAGATACACTTGGCATATATTTATTCAAAACTGTACATATGGTATTAATAGTCACCTAATTTTATATGAAAATGAGCTACAATTTATTGGGTGTTCTAATGTTGTTGGTATCACCATCCAGCATTAAATTTATACGATTCAGATTGTTGACAGTATGATAGAAGTTGCAAGATTATTGGTGGGAGGTGGGCTAAGCAACGAAGACTAGATGATGGCAAGAGATGAAAAAATCATCTTTGCTTATATTTTTCGATTTCCAACTAACATATTCCAAAGAGAATGTCTTTACCATATAACACATCATCCCCAACATGATGGAGCATCGACCTAACAACTTCTTATTCCCTTTTGGATAATGGTTTTGATTTGCTAATGTTATTTTATTTTAGATATTCGATTTTTTTTTTTAAGAAATAGCTAATAGTTTATTTTCTAATTCCGTTTGTGATTTGGAAGAATTCTCTATCTAAAGTATAAGACTTACTTTGTTATTTTGCTTTGGGAACTAAGATCAACCCCGTTGGTAGTATCTTAATAAGGTTCTTAGAATTAAAATTTAATCAAAATTAAAGAAAAGAAGTGTTATGAATCATGAAGTGGATGGTCCATAACCTAGATCATACAAGTTCAAGACTAGAGTCCATTGGGGGTTTACATTCAACCACATGGAAGACCCATTCAACCTTAGTCTTTATGAGTTTGACCATGTCATTATGTAGAGTATCTTTGTAATCAATTCTCCATTTGACTCCACCTTGTATTCGGCCTTAAATCCGGATTGACTAAGGGATTGAAACTTATAATCTTTGTTTGGCCGTATTACCGGCTGTATAGCCGGATGAATAAGAAAAATTTCTCTCAAATCTTAACACGTTATCAGCACGAGACTCTCTCCACCTGAGCAATCCCATCCGCCGGCGATCATCTCTTTTCCGGCCATCTCTTCCGGCCCTCAGCCTTACTCC
>NC_027751.1:6453306-6453551 GCF_000695525.1 Brassica oleracea var. oleracea
CATTATACATATCAATTCCCTAAATCCTTTTTGCTTGATTTTTATCAATCCCCTAAACTCTAAGCAATAATCGGCTGAACCCCTAAATCCAAATCCGACCATGATTTTTTTTTTCCAGCCATGACCTTTTCCGGCTACAATCTTTTCAGCCATAATCTTTCAGTCAAACCCAAAGATATCAAAACTTAAATCCTAATCAATGCATATCTTTGACCATTGATGTTTTATATTGTAACTGATCAAAA
>NC_027751.1:6455063-6455976 GCF_000695525.1 Brassica oleracea var. oleracea
TAAGGTTCAAATTCTAAAAGTCCATATGCTTGGGGACACCATGAGTTATAAAAGAATGAACCTGCATCAGGCCATAGTAATTATATCAGGTCATATAAGTGATCATAGATATTCCCACCTCAGACTGATACGGGTCATGAGTCTAGACATATATCATCTTAAGATATTATGAAAGAATCCACCACAAATATATGTGCCATGTAAGATCATGTGATCTTAGAATCTCATAAAGAATATTGAGAATATATGTTGGATATTTATTATGAATATACTTTCTCCATAAGTTTAAAAGAAACCTTGAGCCAAAATGGGTGATCTAATTATAGATCACCCAACATAATATATATGTTGGATATATATTATGAATATACTTTTTCCATAAGTTTAAAAGAAACCTTGAGCCAAAATGGGTGATCTAATTATAGACCAAGGAACAAGGATTACATAAGGTTTATAAATCCGAATATCCAACAATGAAAGGAGAAAAGTAATAAGCGGGTATAAAGAATGATAAAGGATGGTATCTACCATCTGGTATCAACCATCAATGTCTTGGCAAAGATCCTCGGACTAGAAAATAATTTATAGACGTCCATATGCTACAATGATAGCAAAATAAAATGCCAGACACATTGACCCGAGAGAAAGAATGACTATGTCATCCCAGCTTAGCACCACACGGTTTTGATTTCTTAAAGACACAACCAAGTTGCTACAAAGTCTATATAAGATAGACTAAATAAATGTTCCAAATAAAGTTCCATAAATTCTAAGGAACCTCGGAAAGAAAGAAAGGTGCATGAGATAAAATCCGAGTTTTATAAAAGGAAACCATTCCAGACATTGAGATATAAGGCTGACCAGCTGAACAACTAGGTACCATACCATATAGCTTGGGACACCAAGTTATAAG
>NC_027751.1:6456965-6470547 GCF_000695525.1 Brassica oleracea var. oleracea
TATTCTACCCAAGTTCTTCTTTACCCATGAGTTGCAGAAAGCTGGAGAGGTCAACGTCCTTCAGATCCGGTCTAGTGAAAACTCAGCCGACCTCTTCACCAAATCATTGCCCTCTTGCACATTCAGGATGTTCACGCAACAAGATTGACACGCGTAGACTCAAGGATCTTCAGTGATGTCCAAATCAGGGGGAGTAATGTGTGTTGTACTCTTTTTCCTTTCTCTGGTTTCCTTTTTTACCACATTGGGTTTTGGGTTTTCCGGGAGAGGTTTTAATGAGGCAACATTAGCATGTTACAAACCCTATATGGTTATGGCATCCAAGGGGGAGTGTTATGAATCATGAAGTGGATGGTCCATAACCTAGACCATACAAGTTCAAGACTAGAGTCCATTGGGGGTTTACATTCAGCCACATGGAAGACCCATTCAACCTTAGTCTTTATGAGTTTGACCATGTCATTATGTAGAGTATCTTTGTAATCAATTCTCCTTTTGACTCCACCTTGTATGAACCACTATATATATAGTGGTGTAAGCAATAAGAAATATACAACACATTCTCACAAATCGTCTCTCAAATCTTAAAGAGAAGAAATAGTGTATGAAAAATGTATCATTTAAGAAATTTTAAAATACTCTTGAGATACTCATTTCACACTTACAATTTTTTATTGGCTTTACTTTTTTATAAATTAGAATTTAATCAAATGAAACATATTTATTCTAATATTAATATTTTTTTTGTTTGAGATACTACTTGGGTATGGGTAGTTTTTTTTTTTTTTGTCAACGGTATGGGTAGCTAATGGATGGACATTCTCTAGTAAGGAGAGTTTCTTTTTTTGCACAGTGTAACTTAATGAAGTTTATGAAGTAATAAGTCCGTCTTAAACTATTTTTTGAATTCTTAAACAAAGTAGGTATCCAAACTGTAATCTACCCCACAACTAAACCTTAACATCTATTATTGTGAGGTACATTATATTTTCTATACAATTGTTTATACAATATACTACTATTAATTTATCATTGGCTTGTTCATTGACTGCAAACAGATAAACTATTTTCACAGAATTTTGAAAAATTAATAAAAAAAAAATATTAATCAGATATTATTTGGACATGTCAACTTGTAAGAAATTCATTCAATCTCACCTCAGATGAGAAACTAGTATATATTTTTTTACCAAAAAAATATTAAATAATATTTCACTAGTATTCTTATTTTATTAATTACTAAAAATACCTTCAATCAGTTAGCTCTTAAATCATTATTATTCATCAGTTTTTAAAAAAGTATCTTACAACTAGAAAAATGATAAAAATGTAAAAGATAAAAGGAAAAAATAATATTACTTGAAACTTAATTTATGGCTGGTACCTAACTTTGCTTCTATGCATTAATATAAGTTGTGTTTCAAAAAAAAGGCAAATCTTATATGAAACTTTTTAAAATACTCGTAAACCCCACAAATACCACTTATCACTTATTTAATAATTTATTTTATTTTTTTAAATATTAACATTTATTCTGTTTGAGATACTTTGTAAAAAATTACCAGCAAACATGCTCTTACATATTCACAGTTAGTGATTCGCTTTCGGCTGTCCCTCCCATGGTTTTATCATTTCGAGCGCTGTGATAACGTATTAAACAAAGACCCCAGTTTCTGTGGAAAAGTAGCTCCTTTAATTTCAACAAGAAACAATTTATGAGAGATGGGTACAAGACTCTCGCTCATGCTAGTTGGGATTAATTCTTATTTTAACGAAAACATGAAGAAACAAAAAAAAAGAGCAAGGAATTCTCAAATAAAATATGTTGCTAAGTTTGTGTAGTCAATTCAATAGCTTAGTATTGGTGAATCGTGCAAATTCAAGGCCATTTAATAAAGCGTCCTAACTCCCCACCAATAAAACTGGTTCTCTCATCTGTTAAACATAGTTTGGTTTAAGAATCTTTTTAAAAAACTTTCGGAAAAAAGAAACTCTCACATGTGCACCGCATGTGAATGTGATGCCCTCTATTATATCTATGCATGTGTAATGTGTTTGTGTATAAATACACACACCCACGCACACACAAAGTTGCCCATTGGAAGGACGTGACCGAGTAGTCATCATTATCATCTATCTTACGGAGAAGAATGGCGTCAAGACCAGGTTTTCTCACGGACTGGCCATGGACACCTCTTGGAAGCTTTAAGGTCATTGCTTCATAGCATCTTTATATGCACTTATAATCCGTTGTTTATATCAACCGTTAGCCTTAACGTTTGTATATAATATGAATAAATATTTCAGTACTTGGTGTTGGCGCCGCTTGTTATCGATAGCATCTACTCATACGCGACACTGCGAGATCACGATAAACTTTTGGTCGTGGCGCTAATGGTGTGGCGTATTGTTCATAGCCAGGCTTGGATAAGTTTCTCCCGTTACCGAACTGCCAAGGGAACCACACGGATCGTGAACAAGTCCATAGAGTTTGAGCAAGTCGACAGAGAACGAACCTGGGACGATCAGATCATCTTCAACACTATCATTGTTTACTTAGTCAAAGCGTACGTCATAAGAAACAACCCCGTTCCCTTTTGGCGACTTGATGGCGTGGTTCTAACCGTTCTCCTCCATGCGGGTCCTGTTGAGTTCATCTACTACTGGTTTCACCGAGCCCTTCACCATCATTACCTCTATTCTCGATACCATTCACACCACCACTCCTCCATTGTCACCGAACCCATAACTTGTACGTCCACATATAACTTATATATACTTACAGCACATACAATAAAACGCATTACCCTATTACTCTTTCTCCGTTTAAATGAATAAATGTCTATAACTTTTCAAAAGAATTAAAAAATGTTTAAATTCTAGTCCTTTGGAAACAAGTAAACTCTTGGATTATGTTCTCTTTTCTACTTTTGTATTACTTTTAACTTTACTTAATTGAGCAGTACTATTAACTCGGTAAAATGTTTTTTAATTATACTTTTACATTGAAAATTCAAAACAACACTTTCTTTGAAGGGTATGTGTACTACATAACTAAATTCTGGAATCTTATTTATAAAATAAATGTAACAGCAAAATCGTATATATATAAGTGGTGTTGATTTTCAACAAAACATGATTTTTCTCATAAATTTTTATAACTATTTAATATAGTGTATTTAGTGTGGGTAAAATAATAGATCTTACAACAACAAAAATTGACGTTTCTTAAATAAAAGTAAGACTTGCATACAATATACCAATAATATTCTGTATGGTTTTGATATTGCAGCGGTGGTACATCCTTTTGCCGAACACATTGGCTATACATTAATCTTGGGGATACCTCTAATAACGTGTTTGCTATGTGGAACGGTCTCTGTAGCCTCGCTCTTCCTCTATTTAACTTACATAGATTTCATGAACAACTTGGGTCACTGCAACTTCGAGCTCATTCCAAAACCTTTCTTCTCTCTTTTCCCTCCTCTCAAGTTCATCTGCTATACTCCTTCGTAAGTCCTTCACAATTATCTTAAATAGTATGTTTAACCATTAAATGAGAATCTTAACATAGTGTATAGTTTATGTTTTGCGTTTAGGAACCAACATTTAGTGTCTTAATCAAACTTCACTTGTAGATGTAATCACAAAAGTTAAAAAAAATTTTTTTTGATTAAAACAACTTTGAGACTAAATATGTAATGATTGCAGATTTCACTCGCTCCACCACACGCAATTCAGGACAAACTACTCTCTATTCATGCCAATGTACGACTACATTTACGGTACTAACGACAAGTGCAGTGACTCATTGTACGAAACGTCATTAGAGAAAGAAGAAGAGAAGCCTGACGCAATTCATCTAACTCACCTAACATCACTCGACTCTATTTACCAACTCCGGCTTGGCTTTGCTTCCCTCTCCTCGCACCCTCTATCTTCTCGGTGTTACCTATTACTCATGAGACCCTTCACTCTAATCCTATCTTTTATACTGACTTCTTTCTCTTCTCGAACCTTTGTCTTTGAGAGAAACCGCTTCCGTGACCTCACCATTCACTCCCACCTCCTTCCCATGTTTTCATCTCATGTTGACCTCTACTCTCTCTTCTCTAGTCTTTACAATATATCAAATAACTTAACGAACATTTTTTTTTTGTTAATCAACAGTACATATCGCAGCAGTGTAAAAAATCTATCAACAAAATGATAGAGACGGCTATCATTGAAGCGAACAAGAAGGGTGTGAAAGTAATGAGTTTGGGGCTATTGAACCAGGCATGCAATTAGTTATTCTTATGTTTTGCAATTCTAACGAGAGATATGCTCTATACGTAAACCCTAACTGACACTATAATATGATTAGGGAGAAGAATTAAATGGGTATGGAGAAATGTACGTAAGGAAGCATCCAAAGCTAAAGATAAGGATAGTAGATGGAAGCAGTCTTGCAGCCGAGGTGGTGGTTCATAGTATTCCTGTTGGCACGAGAGAAGTTCTCTTTCGAGGCCAAGTCACAAAAGTTGCTCGTGCCATTGTCATTTATCTTTGCCAAAATGGCATCAAGGTAACTACGTACATATATATTATTATATGTTTTATTTTCTCTAGTTTTCAGTAAATATTTATAGAAGATTTTGACCCAAGAAAATATTTAGATATTCTTACCTTTTGCCTTTTGTTAAATTATACAGTACAATGATACTTTGCTTGTAAGAATTAATATGATCGAACGTTAATAAAAACGTAGGTTGATATTGCAACTAGGGGCGGATTCAAAAAGGTTTTTAGTTAGGAGTACAATATAAAAATAACAAAACATAGGTTAAGAATATATATATATATATATTTCAGTTTTCGTCACTAAAACAATTTTTGTAATTACTAAAACAATTTTATTAAACTGAATGAACTTAAATTATTTAAGAAAACCAAAACTAATAGGGGCATGTGGTCCATACGGTCGCACCGCGTCTGACTCTGCATGTAGCACGTACATTTTTATAAATTCATAAGCTTTTTTTTTTTGTGAATTCAGTCAAAAGAAATTTCGTAATCAAATCCATTGACAAAAAAGCATTTTTTTACACGTAAACAATACATGGCCTACTTTAAGTCCAAATCAATCTACCATTTTTGGTTTCAGGTTACAAAATATATTCATAATTAATGTTTTATACCTTTGACTGTAATAGTTAAGTTCATATTTTAAAAATATTCGCTTTGGTCTAAATTAATAGGGACCCAATTAATAAAATATTTCAATTCTTTTACAAAAAACGTAATAAACTATTTCAATAAATAGGTGATGGTGCTACGTGAGGAAGAGCATTGCATGCTAGCCGGATACCTTGGCGGGCATTGTAAAGAAAATCTGGTGCTCACAACCAATTACTCCCCAATGGTATGTGTAAATTGCAAATGGCATTAATAAATATTAACATACTAATTAACTCATACCTAAGTATTATTTACAAAACCATGTAACATATATATATATATATATATATATATATATATATATATATATAATGCATGTAGATTTGGTTGGTGGGAGATGGGCTAAGCAGAGAAGAGCAGGAGATGGCTACAAAAGGAACTCGTTTTCTTCCTTTCTCTCAGTTTCCTCCTACCCAACTTCGAAAAGACTGCTTTTACCATACCACTCCAGCTATGATCATCCCTGACTCTGCTCAAAACATCGACTCTTGTGAGGTATGTACAGGTCCTTGAACTCTAGAGAAACTATATTACAACTAGTTATGATGTATGACACGTTTCTATGCACATAGAATTGGCTGGGGAGGAGAGTGATGAGCGCGTGGAGAGTTGGTGGGATAGTGCATGCGCTTGAAGGATGGGAGGAACACGAGTGTGGTCTTGACGGTCCAGTTGTTAATCCTCCAAGAGTCTGGGAAGCTGCTCTTCGAAATGGTTTTAAACCTCTGGTTTTGCCATCTGTAGAGACCAAAGGATTGAGCAATGGTTACTAGTAATTTATTAAATAAATGTTGTACTAAAGACCAAAAGACTTTGTAAGAAGTAAACCGTAAGTTCGTAACTTGGCGACCGGTTGCATTTGTCATTTCACTTGACCTCTTTTATTAAAAAAATATTAATAAGGTTATGAATTTTTTTTTGGTTCCAAGTATCGTTATCCATGGTTTCTTAAGGCGGGTTCTTAGAAAATATAAGAAACTATTTCTTAAAGTATTTTTAGGCCATGATTATCGCAGAATTTAAAGCGGTTTCTTAACCAAAACTAGTGGCGGACTCCACCGAAAATTATAAAAACCGGTGACAGAAAAGCAAAATGAGGATCGATCCTTATAGGACTTTTGACTATTCGCAGGCCCCACCGACACGTGGCGGTCCGCAATTGGTTCGCTTTTTAATTAATTTTTTTTTTTAATTAGACAAAAAGAAAAAAAAAATTTAAGAAACCATAAGGGATTATAGGGTTAATGATGTTCTTAACTTTTTAGTTAAAAATTAAGAAACAGTTTCTTATATTCTCTTAAGAACCCCGCCCTAAGAAACCATGGATAATAATGCTCTAAGGTCACTTTTATATTAGTTAACGAATATATCGAATCTAGTGGCTTAACCGGTTCAATATGGTTATACTTGATAATGATATATCGGTTTACATCGACATCTCTGTGGAGACAGATTCAGCTGTGCCTTAACTTCAAGAAGCTAAACCGAAACTACTTGTGACAACAACTCAAGAATGCTCTCAGATCCCTCAGTAAGAACTTCTTGTCAGCAAAATCAATCACTCAACCGGTTATCCGGTAACCTATGAGAGTTCTGCTCAATGGTTCAGATACGATTCTCAACCTTCTCGCTCAAGTTTCTCTCCTTTAACCATGTTCTCTTCTCTCATGTCTTCCCGGTACTGACTCATCCTGACCAACCAAGCAAAACCCACAACCCTAATTTAGTCTTGTTCAGTTTGAATCTATGTTAAAGAAACAAGGAAGGTAAAAAAACCTTGAGACAAGATCAGTAACAGAGATCCCAAGCATCCGGATAGCAAGCAATGCTGCATGGGTGGGGAGTTGTTTATTGCAACTGTCGCCACAGGAACACCCCCCAAAGAAAGATAAATGTTTGAAAAACTGCAAGCAATTAATAGCTTAAGTGAAACATGAAGCAATGAGTGCTTTACCTGAACGATAGAGAGAAGTGCTTACTTCTTCTCAGTTCTACAGTAGCACTGTCGTCAAGCTATGAACCATGTGACCGTAGGACAATGAACTTGCTGAGCAATTCTCTGAAGGATCTAAAATCGTAACTTTTATAGCCATTTGGGAAGCAGCTTGGCAAATCATACGACCCAACTGTCCACCTCCCAGTACTCCCACAATTATCCATGGACAGGTTTATTCTCACTTTCAAAGATAATTTTTTTTCAAAAAAACATTAGAAAATAGTTCCTTCTCCAATTACACTAACTTTAACTTCAAATCTTCAGAACTACAAGTCAAGCACAGCTGCTTTAGTCACTCTTATTTTCATTAGTGTTGGTGTGATATAATCTATAGCATTCAAGAAATGGACTTGAGACTAATTGTCATGACCATTATACCCCAAAGACAAAATTTTGCAGCCTACTTATGTGTATACATGAACATGAAGTTTCTGTTTCAGAAACTGAGCTCTGTTTCAGAAGCAATATAGGCGCACAATATTACCATGATCCAAGCATGAAAGACAAAAACTTTAGAGAAATTAACATACATAGAGATAGGTATGCAAATAAGTGACAAGAAGGAGAATGCTAGACAGACCAAAACAGAGGAGGAGCTCTCAAGCAAAACATAAGTCAGTCAGTGACAATAGCTTAAACAATGAAAGGCGTATTAAGAAGAAGAAGAAGACTAACCTGGTTTCGAGCTATTGACAAGAGAAAAGATTCGAGAAGTTAGCTCCAAAGGTTCCATCTTTATACTGTCGAATCTGATTCACTATGTTAAGAATTCTCAAGTGCAGGGTTTTTCATGGTCCACTTTACAATTCGGTTTAGATAATACCAAATTACAAACCTCCTAATTTCGCCGGTTCGCAAGAATTACCGGTTTAGTTATTAATTCAAAAACTGAACCGCATATGATGTGCTGGAGCCCATTTAAAATAATAGTTAAACATGTTTAGATGAGAAAAAAATAATATAATGGAATAAAATTTCTTTCATTTGCATATTTCACTCGTTTATTTTTTATTTTTATAATTTTATTATTCTCTGCATGACAATCATTTAAAAGTAAAGTTTGTATGCTTTTTCATATAGCAGAGGCGGACCCACACACAATAAAGAGGTGTCAAGTACCACAAGTTCAAATATAAAAACGTAATTTGTTAGCTGCGATCAATAGTGAAAATAGTTCAATTGGTTATGTTGGTCCCAACTAACAATTAAATTTATAAAAATATAGTGAAAATAGCTCAATTGGTTAAACCGTTAGATGCAATCAGTAGTGAAAATAGCTCAATTGGTTAATTGGAAACGTAATTTAAAGATGATCTGATGATCGATTGTGAACCTTAATGATATTTTATTTTGAAAAAAATATATACAGAACATTCTAAATGAATCAGTAGAAAGGTGGATGGATGTGTAACTACCCGGTTTTAACAAATCATAATTAAAATTTGGTTTGATTATTTATTTAGACTAAACCAATGTGAAAAATAATTTCTCTTTAATGGTTTAGTGAACTGTAGCGCAACCATCTTTCATCACCATCATCTTCTTCATTAGCCATCTCAAACCATCTTCACGTTTCTCCCTCCATTAGTTGGTCCAACGACCATCATTGACCATCATCTTCTGGGAGTAAGTAGCCAACTCTTTTCTCTACGTGTTATAGAAAGCAGATCTCCAATCGGAATTGTATTCTAAAAGTTATGTATGTTTTACCAAGGGATATTTCTGCATAACACATCTGAGACCAGTATTGGAGAAAGTCAGGAACGGATTATCAAATCATAGAATTTTGACGTCAAATTTTCATGGTAAAATCTAAACTCACAGATCTACCTATAGCAGAAAGCGGATCATCATTTGGAATTTCGGTTTAAATGTTATGGTTGTTTATTTGGGACTGATCTCTGCAGAGCGAGTCCACGAACAGTCAACTTCATAAGTGTTTTCCTGTTTATCCCGACTGACTTAGAAAACGAGCGAGATACTTTTGGAAAGGTCTCGTTGTCAGCTTTCCAGATCATTCTTCAGATCGACAAACTGAGGTACAGTTAGGAAGTTATGGCCATTTTAATTTCGGGTATCAACTCTGTTCAAATCCGAAAATCATAAACCTAGTCTTCTAATTTGGAAACCCTAAATCTATTGTTTTAGGAAAGTTTCTTATGGACCTAAGCCATTAATTCTTGTGTCACAGTTGACTGTATCCTCTGTTGTCCATTTCATCCAGTGGCTAAGGTGAGGGTTATTCCGTTTAATCTCGTGCTAGTTTAGTACTACTATTATGGAAAGTTTAGTTTCGAAACATGTTCCGTCTCTGTGAATCGAGTCTAATTGGAGTCTTGTTTATTTTTATTTTATTCTTTGTCTAAACTGGAGATGGGAAATTAGATGATTCAACAGTTGATTGATTTGGTTGATGTTAAAAGATGATTATATATAAGTATACATATACTATGGATTGATTAGCCGGATACAGGGAAGTACTTATGTATCGGCCTATTTGTGTGGAGATTACGGGACGTACAGGGAAGCACTTATGTACCACGTATGAGCTGCGGGCGTACAGGGAAGCACTTCTGTACTACGTGGCAATTGTTTGAGTTGAGATTGCGGGGCGTACATGGAAGCACTTCTGTACCACGCATGAGCTGCGGGAATGTAGGGAAGCACTTCTATACTACGTAGCATTGTGTATGAGGAGAATGTGGGAGTACATGGAAGCACTTATGTACTACGCATACTTTTGGTATACATGAATAATTATTCTATATCCGTATGAGGAGAATGTGGGGTGCAACGAATAGCTATGTACTATAAGCGCATTGGTTGTTATGTGTGGCGCATTAGGTGCCGTGTTTGTTTCATGCTAGAACTAGGACTACATAGTCGTAGTTCTATGTACTGAGTCAGTGGTTTGCGGCTTAGCATCTCATACCTCACTGAGTAACTCCCCTGTTGATCACCCCTCTTTTCTCCCCCTTCCAGGTGAGACTGTCGAACATGAGTGATTGCTATCGGATTGGTGCTTTTGGACGTTTACTTCTTTCTATTTCAGACTTGCGGGTTTTATGGTTTTATCGTATTTTCAAGATTTATTCCATTATTTGGATTTATGACTATTTGTCGGATTTATGATATGTGCAGACGATTTATGAGGATAATAAATAGAGATTTCACGATTATTATTTATTATTTTATTTTGGAGAGTACGGGTATTACAGGATGTTGTGGAGATGGATCTACTGTTTCTAAATACATAAAAGTTCCTAATTAGGCTATCAATAAGGTTGACTATGATGGTATAGGTGTTGCTTTATATCGAAGGATAATCAGAAAGGTTCCTGCTGACGATGACATGCCAGTGAGACCTACCTTCGTTCACTACATGTTTAGGGACGATGTGTAGTGAGTTATATGCCTATACATGTGCTCATCTATATTGGTTTGGTTTTCATTTTCAGAGAGTGAGTAAGAACATGACGAAGAGAGGAAGAGCTACATGTGCTTCCTGCTTTATTGATGATACAATGATGTTAATTGATACAATGATGTTAATTGTTCTAGACACGGCTAAACTATATCCTAGTGTACAAGAACTATAAATATTTTCTTAGAAAACTGTTTAAAACTGTATTAATGACTTCTTTACACAAATAAATTTAAATAAAAATTATACATATCATCGAAGATATAGATTCATTTCATAATTCTTATATAGGTTAAGATTTGTAAGTAAATGATCGCCACAATCACTATTTAAATATTGATTTTGAGAAACATCCTCAATTTTATTTTCCAGATGATTTAATACAACTTTCCAAAAAGATTCGTTGCATGGTAAAAATGTAGAGCATGATATATTTTTGATAATTCTGGCATTTAAGCATCTGAGAACGCAAAATTGACTCTTCACTGTTCTTGGAAAAAGTGTGATTTTGTTAATGGTTTTGAAAACAAATCGATTCTCATATTTTTGTAGTGAAATTCCCCTGCATTTTCACCAAAATCATAATAGAAGTCTAAGGAAATTTCATGCGACACGTACAACTTGAACATTTTAACTGGAAAGGCAAAATCATTAAATGAATTAAAAAATTAATCAACTAAAATAGAAATAAATTACTACTGAATTTTTTCAAGACACTCATACATATAATT
The DNA here is from genome assembly GCF_000695525.1 of Brassica oleracea var. oleracea. Classification (NCBI taxonomy): domain Eukaryota; kingdom Viridiplantae; phylum Streptophyta; class Magnoliopsida; order Brassicales; family Brassicaceae; genus Brassica; species Brassica oleracea. The sequence goes on from NC_027751.1 coordinate 6,468,337, forward strand.
CTATAGTATTAAACCAATGAAAATTAATATTTTGTTTGTATTAACATCCCACATACCCATAATTTCAATTTTATTACTTATTTCACATTTATCATCATAAATGAAAAAAAGTTTTATTTGCTTCTTCAATTATCCTAAGTGTTAATATCTGAAATGTTTGAATATGATGCCAACAACAACACATTATCTTTTTTTGCCATACAATTATATTTTTTTTTGCCATACAATTAACTTCCACCAATATGATGAAGATTTTCCATATTGGTATTGTATCTTAATTTAGAATAAGTGCCAACATCATCTATGTTTTGAATTATACCACAATTATGATCATTTTGAACCATGTCACCATCATAATCATCATGAAGCATACCACGGTTGAAATCTTCTTCCAAAGAATGCATAACCTCGTTATCCATTGTTCTCACGTATATGGATAAAAGTAAAAGAAAAACATGAAGAATATAATACACCCAATTCTCAACTACTTCGACAATACATTCAACAGCAATACTCGCAAAAAAAAAAAAAAAACAAGAGCAGTATGACTTGAAAATCTAAGCTTTCCGGATTTTCATTTTTTAGAATTCTGATTAGTTAGTGGGACATGTCTCTCTAATTATTAAACCAGACCAATAGAAAATAAAATACTATTTTATTATTATAATGCGAGCTTTCTTTTTTTTTTTTTGACAGCAAACGAAACATTTACAGACTCATATTGACTCTGTAAACCAATTTGGTAACTCCGCATCCATGTGAACGACGAAAGACGGTTGTTTCCTACCACTACGTGCTAAGCTATCCGCCCGTAGGTTCTCCGTCCGTGGTACATGAACGATGTCTGAGTTGAGGAAACTTCTTTTTAAAAGCTTAATGTTTTCCAGATAACTTTCAAATGCTGGCCATTCTTCTGGTTCCGAAACCATCTTTACCAATTGAGAACAATCTGTTGCAAACGTCACCTGAAACTGTCTTAAATTCTTCATACATTCCATTGCCCAGATTAAAGCCTCCACCTCGGAATGAAGGGGTGAGAAACATGCCCTTACATTCTTTGCCCCTAATAAACCATCGAAACCCGGTAAAGTGTTATACCAGCCTTGCCCTGAAAATAAATCTTTATCTTTTCATGATCCATCTATGAAGCACCATCGTCCTGACGTTGCTAATGCGGAAGTGGTATGTACCTGATGCCCCCTCCTTGAATCATTTACTACCTGTGCCTCAGCCCAGAGTGATGACTCCAATTCCGCTAATTTGAGTGTTTCCCTCGGATCAATATCCAGATTGCTAAAAACTTTGTTATTCCGGCCTTTCCATATATACCATAATATCCATGCAAATTGGTGGTCATCCATTTTTAGATTAACTCTCCAAAAAAGATGATCCATATTAGCAAAAAAAGAACTGATAGGAAAAATATTGGGATGCGGTGGTATCTTAGATAAAGCCCATACTTGAGGTGCTGGAGGACATTCAAAAAACATATGATTTATTAATATCTTCCAATGTTAGCTCGCATTATATTACCACATTCTTGACAGAAAATATAGTCCAAAAGTAATATAAAATATTTGAAATGTTTTTCATAAAAATACTTTAATGGAAGACATTTCATGTATCAGACTATGACTTGTACAATGCATATTAGGGAAAAGGGCTTATTCATGCCTGCACTATAAAGTCAGGGAAAATACATATCCAAACAATATTAACGTGCCAAAACATTCTTAAACTAAATAAGAATTTGAATTGCATACCTAAACTCATAATAAATATGTAAAACATGCCTATAGCCGGTTATACGATGATTTGGACTATTTTTAAAAAAACATTTGTAGTTTAGTCCCTATAATTCTATTTTTTGTTAATATGCCTTAAATAATCAAATTTATCGTATTATAATTTTAATTTGAAAAGTACAATTTTATTTTATTTTACCAGATTTTAATTAAATTTAAATAATAAATTTAATTATATATCAGAAATTTAGATAGTTATCATATACAATATATTAATTAATTTAGTTATCAAAGTATGTTATCTACCTTATTAAAACATGAGAATTAATTATAAATAATCTTACTCATATGTAATATTTACAAGAAATACCACTCGATTTATATTTATATAAAATTTTCTTTACAAATATAGTCATTCAAATTTTAATCAACATAACTAAAAATACTCTTTAGAAATTTGATTTTA
>NC_027751.1:6470945-6489023 GCF_000695525.1 Brassica oleracea var. oleracea
TGTTTTTATGTTGTTTTCTATTTATTTAAATTTTTTGTATCAAATATTACAATATGAAATCATAATAAAAATAATATATTTATATTATTAAATCTATTTTATTTGATAAAAAATATTTCTATTTTATATATCACCATATATTAAAATTTATTTCCAATTTTGAAATTATAAATAAGGCCAATTTGATGATTTTAATTATTTGTGGCACTTTACAAACAAATAAAATGATAAAAAGTAAAAGATAATAATTTAAAAAAATAAATCAATATATTTTAAAATGGACTGACACGTGTCAGTTACGAGACATGTTTTAGCTATTTATTATGAGTTTATGTATGCAATTCAAATTTCTATTTAGTTTAGGAATATTTTGGTACGTTAATATTGTTTGGATATGTATTTTCCCTGGCTTCGTATTGCGGGCATAAATAAGCCGTTTTCCCTGCATATTTGATGGATGAAGTTCTTTACAAAAACAAGTTGTATGTGGTATTTAGAAAAAGAACATTTACTTGAACAATTTTATAAAAGTATTTAGACATTATCCAAAGCCCGTTAAGATCGTTATGGGCCAATTGTAAAAGAAAAATTACAAAACCGTATGGAAAAAGTTAAAAAGAAAGGATCCCCGATCCCGTGAAAAGAGATGGGCCACCTCTCCGGCGCCTGGATTCTTCTCTTAGGGTATAGTACACGCGCGGAATCAAACACCGTATAAACGGAATCGACGGTTTATATTATCTATGTAGAAGACACGCACCTGCGTGAAGTTTGGAGTTATTTATGACATTAATATTAAAAAAGTTTCCAGTTCGAGATATTACGAACCTCCGAAAGGGGAAAGAGCAATTTATTTCGTCACTTTAAAAAATTAACGAGGCAAAAAACTCTTTAAGCGATCTATGCCTGAAGAGGTAGTGTTAACAAGAAGAAATCTGAGGTTAACAGGTCTTGGTTTCTGAATCTTTTTCTCTTATTGTTTTGTCACATGAATATGCGAGCCTCAGGTATTACTTCCTACTTTGAGCTTTCCAGATATTAGATCTCTATGTATTATATAATCTTACTATTAATTATTAAACTAGTCTGTAATTTAGAGATCAAATATCTTCCTCTTCTCAGTTCTTCAAGAACTTAATGATTTATAACTTGTATCACTGAATGTATTCATGTGAACTGTTGTGATTGAGAGCATTGCCGTCTGTTAGCTTTATTTTTATAAATGTGATTTAGAGATTTTTCTCTAAACCCTTATCAAGTTCAAGATCAGTAAACTCGATTCAATATATATATATATATATATATATTTTTTTTTTTTTTTTTTGGTAAAAATGTTAAGTATATTTACCATTTTCGGCTTTGTGACAGAGTACAGTGGGTAACAAGAACTCGATTCAATATAGATATATATATATATATATATATATATATATATATATATATATATATATATATATATATATATATATTTTTTTTTTTTTGGTAAAAATGTTAAGTATATTTACCATTTTCGGATTTGTGACAGAGTACAGTGGTTAACAAGAACTCGATTCAATATTGGTGATTAAGATCCACTAAATATTTATATTTATAATGAAATTCTTATATTTTGATTATTTGTTGTTGTTTGGTTTCTTGCAGTTTTCATGACATGATCAGTAGTAAACATGTGTTGAATATGGAAGCGGTTGAGATGAGCAAGAAGAGGAAGTTTCAGACAGATCAATCAGAGTTATCATTATTACCTCTGTCGAAGCATGCTTGTTTTGACAATGCCGCTTTTTCCGACAGTAACAATGGGAGATCAGAGCTTGATTCAGACTATTCAGTGTCTTGTGTGAACTCGACTTTTATGGAATGTGAAAATGAGGTGGAGATGAAAGAGGAATCATCTGGATCGTGTAGTGAAGACAAGATGATCTCTTTCAAAAGCCATCTCGATTTCATCTATGGCGCCCAAAACCTAGAGGATTTTTCAGACAAAGACATTGAAAACATTATCTATCTTGATGAAGGAGAAGAAGAAGCTAAAGGATGTAGTAACACTGCTAAATTTGTTCTGTCCTCTGGGAGATGGACTGTTGACCAAGGTGAAAACTGGTTTTGGTTTTCTCCATACCGGTTTTCTGAACCGGGTACTCACTAACTTTGTTTCGTGGGTGCAGATTCTACTCGGCATGGCACAAAGAAGCCTACGATCGATCAAGAATTCGAGCAATACTTCTCAACGCTAATGCTGTGACAAAATGGTTTTAGACTCAAAAACATAAATGAAGATGTGTACAGAGAGCTATTTTGATTATGTAGTCTCTTATCATTTTTATTCTTGTGAACAATAAAACCTTCATTTCAAAGTGATTAGAGAGGTTTTTTTTTTGAAATGTTTGTAAACAGGATACAGATAATAGTAAGAACATAAAAACACTGTTGTATCACTAGTATCTCAAGAAAGGTGCTTGGTCAAACTTTCATTGCACCTTCACCATGAATATAATCAACCTCGAGTCAATATTTTGGGTCCTTTCTTGATGAAAGTCCAGTTGGGCTTTGTGTTTCAAATACTCAATTCTACGTTTATTTTGATATAAAATCTAAAAGTACATGAAATCAAACTAAAACTCACCGAATTATTATTGTTAACCGAACTCAATTTGAATATAGATAAGACCATAACAGAACCAAGAAACTGAACTCAAAACCGAATTGGAACTAATATCCAAATGGCTACTCCTATCTGGCTATCTGTTCTCCTGATCAACCATATATATGGTTTTTCTTTATTAGGGTATGCTAGCTAAAAACCTAAAACCATATACTTTGATTGTGTTGATGATCGATAAGAAATAACCCTTTGCAACTCTGTTCTCCAACTTGCAAGATTTTGATTCTGTAAAAATTATGAAATTAATGATTTGAAAGCGACACAATGGTCATATTCGAGAAGCGTAATCACACATGTACGTAATCATAGCTTTGTAATCGTACTTTCTAATATGAAGAAGTGTGTATGCATTTCTTCTCTTTCTTTTTTTCCTTTTCATCAATCACGTAGAAGTTACACAAGTCGCCATTGTAAAGGAAGGAAAGAAATTATTGATGCGAAAGGAACACAATGGTCATTTTCGAGAAGCGTAATTACACATACACGTATTCATGAACTTGTGAGTTATGATAACAATGGAAATGAATTAACTCGTTCCACACGCCACGTGTGTCACCAAAACTATGTAATGATAAGTTGTAGCTAGATGGTTTACATATTAGTAGTGAAAAAAACTGACAGGATATTTTGAAACATAAAATTGGTACTATGTTACAAGTTACAACAATTTAAAACTGAATCCGTGACATTCATGTTCAATTATCTAGATTTCAGATATTTCTATATTTGGATTCAGATCAAATTTTTACATAAGAAATAAATAATAAAATGTAGTATAAAACGTTTAAAAATCGAAAAAGTTAAATTTATATTTTAATGTTCATAAAATGTATAATATAAAAAAAATTAAAATCTTATTTTCATTTCACAGAACTGATATATTCAAGTTTTGAAATATGGATATCCTAAAAGTTAGATATTAATGGTGCCTAAACTATATTGATTTGTAAGAGAATGATTACTAGTATACCGGAAAGTCAAAACAATAACTAATTGGGAGTGAGTGATGAATGTTATTTGTACTATCCGAGTTCTATAAAAATAACTTATCATAGGAAACAAAACCGTGTGGTACAAGTCTTCTTATTGATCAATTATATTTTGATTGCTTTGTTGATCAATTATTGAAGCGTTTGTTAGATAACAAACACACACAAATATTAATCAAGAATAATAGAGAATGCGAAGATGACAGCTCATCGCCTTAATTTTTTTTGTATTGGTCTCTCATCAATCATCACATGTTTCTTTTGTTCAATTTTGGTCGTTGATCAATAGCTAGCTGTATCTACACCACCACACACATGATTCCGATGGAGTATATACTTTATAGCTGTGTTACTGTTCTCAATTCATATAAACAATCAAATAAAGTATAGTAAAAGTTGTTAAGTACTAGTCGCAAGAAGCAAGATCGTAAACTAAAGTACCTATTGCCTTTTAAAATTTGTAATTCTGTTGTTACTTTCTCCAACTATTCTTTTAAAGATATACTGATACGACTAAACATTTAGGATATAAATTTCAGAAATACATTTCTGAGAATAATTTATGATGGCATCAAGCCAGCGACGAACCGATAATTTAAAGGTAGGTATTTGAGGTTCAGTGTTCGGCTTGAACTGTAACTTTTGCTTATTACATACTATTAGATAAAGTATGTATATAATAGTTGAAAATAAGATGATAAGCTAATTTTGTATAGTCAAAAGGTATCGTCTAGTTCCGGCTGAAGCAAAGAAATTTTCGTTTCAAATTGAACACGTTACGTAACTGTATATATAAAATTAGTAGTTTATATTACAGAAATTATGAGAAATACAAAAATGAGAAGCATTCTGTAACTTAAAAGAAAAATAAGAAATGGGAAGCACGTAACATATTATGGACGTGAAAAAGTCGAAAACCGCGTTTGGCTTTCTCCTCTATATAAAGCATGTTGCCTCTAATCTTTCCCCTTCCCTTTCTTCTGCCTAACTGCCTTGTTTGGCTCTCACCATTTGTCATCTGCGTTTTCATTAGCTGTGTCTCACTTGCATCAGGTCCGATAATATATATGCTTCTTCCCTTCTCTTTGATATGTTCTTTTCTACATTTTAGGAAACAACAGGTTATATGCATTCAAGAGTAATTATTGTTTCTATTTCTCTTCATCGTCCATATGAAAGAACTACATTGTGACTAGCCTTTGTTAATTGATATACATAAGTTCTTAACCACGCCACTATATATATGAGACAACTTTAGTTTTTTTTTTGGCTAAAAACTTTAGTTTTAGTTTTACTATTTCGTTACGTTTTGACTATTTCTCTTTCTTTATTTTCCTGAGTCAAAACATATCATTTTGTTTCCTAATGTTTTTAACTTCTCGTGAAATATATTATTCTTTCATTCTTTTGCTTTATTTAAACGTTCCAATCATGTTTTGATTTAATATGTGTGAAACTGAAACCAGTCAATCAAAACATAATCCCCAAACCCATTGAGAGTTAAACTTGAAGACTTTGGCTGTTTTACTCCCATCATTTTTGTCTGAATCTCTTTTTCCTCCCCTTCTTGAATAAGCATGATGTCACTGAATAAAGATTCCCTGTTATAAAGGTTCTAGAGGAGTGAGTAAAATCAGCGACTCATCAACTTAAAATGGAGATTGAGTATCCCAAATATGACACTCTTTTATTTGGTAAGAGGCAAATTCCTCTGTTTTTGTTTTTTCCTCAAGAAAATTACTCTGTTTTTCTTTTCTCGAAAATGTGTAATATTTTGTGTGAATTTTGCAGATCTTGATGATACCCTTTATCCATTGAGCTCTGGGATTGCTAGAGAATGTGGACAGAACATCAAAGGTGACTTTCTTCTTTCCATATAAATTTCTTGTGCCACAAGTCATACGAGTATTGAGGCTTTGGGATTGACCTTTTTGGTAGATTACATGGTGGAGAAACTTGGAATCGACAAGAGTAAGATCTTAGAGTTGTCTAATTCACTTTACAAGAATTATGGAACTACCATGGCCGGTCTCCGAGTAAACCTTGCTTCTCTCTTTTACTTCAATGAAACCACTTTAATTATCCCATAGGTTGATTCTTGATCATGTTTGACCATAATCATTTTCAGGCCATAGGTTATGACTTCGACTATGACGAGTATCACAGGTATATATATATACATAAGCTCTATCAATAATATAACAAATCATATATTGATTCTAAAATTTATCGTAATTGTTTTGAGCAGTTACGTGCACGGGAGGCTACCTTATGATAACATCAAACCAGATCCCATTTTAAGAACTCTTTTACTTAGCGTTCCTCTTCGCAAGATCGTAATGTTTCTTCTACATCTAATCATGCCTACAAAAGTTAAAACGTATTGATTATATGAATCTGTCACAATTTTGCAGATATTCACGAACGCTGATAAGTTACACGCAGCTAGAGCCCTGGAGAGGCTAGGGCTAGAGGACTGTTTCGAAGGAATAGTTTGTTTTGAATCATTGAACTCTACCAACCGCGATAACATTCATGGCAACGATGAGATCTTCGACATCATCACATACTTATCGTCTGATCATGAACATCCACTCTCCGGTTTGCCTAAAACACCAATTGTCTGCAAACCGTCTCAAACCGCCATAGTAAAGGCTATTGAAATCGCCAACATTGACCCTAAAAGAACCGTGAGTGGTCAAGCTTTGAATCTTGTTGAGACCCGTTTGTCTACTCAGACATTAACCGTTTTTTTTGTCTTGTAGTTTTTTTTTTTTGAACTTTAAAAGAGTAAAGCATTGATAACATTTTTTGTCTTGTAGTTGTTCTTCGAAGACAGTGTTCGAAACATTCAAGCCGGTAAACGCGTCGGTCTAAGTACCGTTCTGGTGAGTTAATTAAAACGTTTATTCCTCTATAGAATTCAACCATGGAGAGTGAACGGTCGAGATTAATGGGTTATTTGAACTATGAATAGGTGGGGACTTCGCAGAGAGTGAAGTTTGCAGATTACGCGGTAGAGAACATTCATAACCTGAAAGAGGCTTTGCCTGAGCTCTGGGAATCTGAGGCTAAGCCTAATAAAGTTAGGTACTCCGGGAAGCTTGCCGTTGAAACTCCGGTTATAGCGTAATCGACACGCATTTCCTTATTTGGAAGATTCCGGCAGAGAATTGATTGTTATAGTTTCTCTTTTGTAATAATCTCTGCTTTTTTTTATTTTGTAAATAGCATCTGCCTCTTATTATTATTATTATTATTATTATTATGAGTTAATTAATAAATAAATATTAAATAAGAAAATCTAAAGGAGATGTTATGCAAATGGATATAGGAAAAGAAAGATATATATATTTTTAAGACAAGGATGATTTAACGAGGAAGAAATATATGAAGCAGTCTCCCACACACTCCTGCATGTGAAATTCAATGTCCTTATATAATAAACCATAGAATGTATGAAAACATATCAGACTTTGGTGTTTACAATTTATATAGTACTATTTTGGTGAAGGCAGTGTCTATACAAATATAATGACATGTTTTTCTCCTTTCATATTTATGAATTTCAGAGAATGTTTAATAATTTTTTTATTAAACATAACACATTGCATACAAATATGGATCAATTAGCATGGAGTAATCACGACCTTCATATAGTGATGGTGAATTCAGTTTCAATCGTTTTAATAAATTTTGATTATATTTTTGGCAAAAGAAATACCATCGGGCTAAATATTAATACATGAAATCGCACTTTTTAATAGATTGTCCTGGGCCCTTGTTAAAATCAGGCCCGTTTCGAGCTTGCATGGGAATAAAAAACATTAATTCAAAAGTTAAAAGGTGACGTGGTGAAAATATGGTGAAAATGATATAAGAGACGTCTCTTAGCTTTTTTAGTTAAAAACTAAGAGATTGTATCTTATATTACGCTAAGAACCCTAACTTAAAAGACCTGCAATAAACATGCTCTAAGGTGTGTCTCTCACTCACTCTCTCGTCACCGTCAACCAAACTCCACTCAAATGGCGACGACTACATTCTTCCGTCCACTACTTCCTCCAACAGTTACAAACCCAGAGCTAGAGCTGTACATTCACCGTTTGTCTCAGTTCCTCGCTCCTCACTTCCGTCTTCTTCTTCGTCATCTCTCCAATTGTGCTCGCTTGTTTTGGATGATCGGAGAAAGTCTAACGGAAAGCTCAAAAAATTATTCGTCATTGTTTCCAGCGCCGCAACAACTGAACCTCTCACCTTACTCGTTACCGGTGCCGGTGGAAGAACAGGTTCTGTCTCTCTCTCACCTCTATCTCTCAGACTGTTCAGTGGTGTGATGAGTTTGTGTTGAAACAACATGGCAGGTCAAATTGTGTACAAGAAGTTAGAAAGAGAGGTCGGATGAGTTTGTGGCGAAAGGTTTAGTGAGGACGAAAGAGAGCAAGGAGAAGATCGGTGGAGAGGATGAGGCGTTCATCGGAGACATCCAAGATCCTTCAGCCATTGCTCCGCTGTTCAAGGGATTGATGCTTTGGTCATTCTTACGAGCGTTGTGCCGCAGATGAAACCTGGTTTTGATCCTAGCAAAGGAGGGAGACCTGAGTTTTACTTTGATGAAGGAGCTTATCCTGAACAGGTGTGACTACATTATGGCTTGGATTTTGTTATACTTAAATCTAGGTGCACCAATAAAAAAATTCCGGCGAAACAGTACTATATTTTGGGTTAAGAGAACCTCCTAGGACATAAAAGAAATATTGTTTTTTAGCAAATAAATACGGGTCTAAGTGTTTGTAAGCTAATCTAAAACGGGTGTTTACTTTAATCAAGTTTTCTCTCTATCTTTTCTAGTATTATTGAGTTTAATTCGCAGCTTTTATACAATAGTTTATTCCTTATATCTTTTTTTCAGGTTGATTGGATTGGTCAGAAGAATCAGATAGATGCTGGTTTGTATATTCATCTCTTTTGAGTTTTCTGTTTGTGTTTATAGCCAAAGTGTTGATGATCATCTCTGTCTTTCTTGAAACAGCTAAGGCAGCAGGAGTTAAGCAGATTGTTTTGGTCGGGTCGATGGGAGGAACAAACATTAACCACCCCTTGAATAATATTGGCAATGCCAACATTCTGGTGATCGCTCTCTTTCTTTGCTTTCTTGAACAGAGACAATGAGTTTCAAATGTTTAACAATCTTTAAGCATCATTCCGCTAATCATAGGTCTGGAAGAGGAAAGCAGAGCAGTACTTGGCTGATTCCGGTATTCCATACACCATCATCAGGTTTTTTTTTTTAAGTTAGGGCTTGCATATGATTCGGATTGGAATGGCGGAATCTCATTCTACAATGTTCCTCCTGAAAACAGGGCGGGTGGTTTGCAGGACAAGGAAGGTGACATTCGAGAGTTACTTGTGGGAAAAGATGACGAGCTTCTTGAGACTGAGACAAGAACAATTGCAAGGGCTGATGTTGCAGAAGTCTGCATTCAGGCGTTGCAGCTTGAGGAGGCGAGATTCAAAGCACTTGATCTGGCCTCAAAGCCGGAAGGAACAGGCACTCCAACAAAGGACTTTAAGGCGCTTTTCGCTCAAGTAACTACTCGGTTCTGATCTTTCGTTCGTTTAGTGTTTTTTTTCTCTTTGTTCTTCTAGTAGAGTCATATGATTAGACACTAAGAGGAATGTGTTCTTTGTGTGACTGAACCGGCTTATTCTATATCTGAACCGAGTAGTTACTTTTATGGTCCTTTTATGTTACCACAAGGTCAAGCCTCGGACTCTTGTTATCTTGATCGATCACTAAATCATTGTGGTAGAATGTGTGGACCTTATGCATGCAGCGATGTCTTCATAATGCTCGAGTTTTTTCGTCTTTATGATACGATTTCAACATGTTAACGTGAAAGGCCCGATATATCAACTAGTGGTAGATAGTTTAAGCATGTAATACATCTTAGCAATAAACCCAAACAAACTTCTCCAACATTGATTGCATATGATCTCCAATAACTACAAGATTGGATTGATATTTACATCACTAGTGTAGAGATAGTTTTAAAAAATTCATTACTCTTTCGAGCAATCAAGACACCAAGAGATTAGCCAACGTATAACGCACCATTGTGGCTAATCCACAACTTGCGTTAAACAAGATTCGAATCTCTTAAGTTCTTGATGGTGTCAGTAAAGTTAAGTCAATTATTCGGCCTATCGTTAAAAGTGTGACAAAAGAGAAGGTCGCTTTTATTCTTATTTTACAATAGCGGATGCCATCAAATGAAAGGTCTTCTTTGTGTTTCCATGTCTTTCCTTTTTGTGAATTCGGGTTTTTATTGGATCGTTATTTTTGTGTATCGAATAACACATGCAATATGAATTCGTGTGGTAATAAAACGACGAAAAATATTATGTCCTAGTCGCTTTTTATTTTAATTTTAGACGACAAAAATATTTAGGATTTATTTATATAACTTTTGCCCCTAATTCAAAATTTCTTTATCTATATCATATTTAGTGTTATAGTGTATTAACTATAATTCGATATATATATAGACTTCTCTTTTTTATTCGATATATATATAAATATTTATAGACTTTCTCTTTTTTTCTATAGACTTCTCAAAAGCTAAATATATTACCTGAAGCTTTCTAGTTTTAATGGTAAAGTCTTTCTCCTTCAGGATAAATGTGTAATGTTGGAATTTCATCAGATGCGAAGAGATGGTTTATCAATCTGTTATAATTCATAAATTATAACTTAAAAAAATTATGAGTTTCAGCCTAAAATTTCTTAAATTCAAAAATAAAGAATTAAATAGATGCTGACGAATCATGGTTTTAAGAGTATAGTTATTTGGAGCTTTTGAGTTGGAACTTAAAAATTAGATTAGGATTGAAAGATTTACAAATTTTCTGTCCACTTATTATCTAGAGTTACTAGCTGATCTAATAAGGGAAGTTTACTCAAATATACAATATTTTAGGACAATTGACTAAAATCATACAAATTTTTTTTTTATTACTGGCATTTTTTAAATACCAAGCGTGCCCTTTTTTTACCTTATCAGAAAAATCATATTTACAAGAAAGCCATTATTTTTCGCTGCCACGTAAGCAAAAACCTGGCGCCACGTAGGAATTCGGTTCCGTGTTTTCATTAAGTCAGCAGTAAATCACTCCATACATCGTTACGGCTGATTTATTTCTACGTGTCAGCTGAATTAATAAACACGGCTGACTTAAGATGAAAAGGCTGATTTAAGAACATAAGTCAGCCACCCGGTACGGTTGATTTACAGGAATGTGGCTGATTTATGGGATAACGGCTGGCTTACATACACAAGTTATGGCTAACTTATACATCGGCGGTTTGATTGCTGGATTATTCGGCTGAGTTGTAGTTAAGACATGGCTGAGTTATGTTTCCACGACTGAGTTAATGAATATCGACAGGCTGAGTTATTTAATTGACGGCTGACTAAGTGGATGTTGTTACGGCTAAGTTTATATTTAATAAGCTGTAATATGATGGATTAACATTAAACTCAGCTTGTTTACGACTGACTTATTAGCGAAAGATTAATTACTAGAATAGCATTTGTTTGACGGTTGATTTATGTGACGATACAGTTGATTTATGGTTTTTCATCCTAATTACGGCTGATTTCGGATCAAAAGATTAATTACTGAAATAGTATCCACGGTTCGGCTGACATACATTGTACACGAGGGCTGATTTACGTAGGCTGATTTATATATTCGTTTGTCGGCTGATTAACTGATTTTCCATGTCATATGCCATGTCATCAACTCGGATTTGCCATGTCACTGCTAATGAACTACTTTACAACTATGTTTGTGTTTGTTCATATTTTTCTTCATCTTCTTTATCTATCTATATATCTTCTTCATCAAAACGCTCCGTTTCGTTTAAAGAGAAAACGTCGACATGTTTGGTCACAGAAGTTAAAATCGCGAGGCTCATTCCAAAAATCCCCAAATTTGAAAATTAGGGTTCTTCAGAAGAGAGGATTAACTGTAAGTCTCTTTCGTCAAATCCGAGATCATATACTTTTTTTTTACTTGAGCATTTTGTGTGTTTCGCCTTGGTATAGTTTCAATTATTTTTGTGTGTTGTGAAGTAGAATTCGATGGATCTAGGGAGTGGAATCCCAAGGAGGTGCGACTGTAGAGCTGCTACTGTTGTGTTAACATCAAATACCGCAAGGAATCCGGGAAGAAGGTTTTATCGTTGTGGAGCAATTTCGGGTGAAAACCATGTTTTCAAATGGCTTGATGAAGCACATGATGAAGAGTTTGTAGTTGTGGCAAACAAAGTGGCGACGATGGAGAAAGATTTGGCCGACATAAAAGCAGACTTAGCTGATACGAAGAACGGCATAAGTGAGATCGTACCACTTATCGAGTGTCTTAGGGTGAAGTGTTATATGAATTAGTCATTGTTGGGAGAAATAAAAATGTAGTCTTTTAATTATCATTTAATTATGTTGGAGTTATCGTTTCATTTACGGCTGAGTTATCGTTAATTTACGGCTGAGGTATCGTTAATTTACGGCTGAATTATCATTTAATTATGTTGGATTTATCGTTTAATTTACGGCTGAGTTATTGTTAATTTATGTCTGGGTTATCGTTAATGCAAAGTCTTATCAAACTTTGAAAATAATAAAGTATTATCGTCTCGATGTTATAAGGCCTCGATATTAGTTTTGAGCCGTATTTTCCACACTTCTGAAGCGCCACAATTAATTATCAACACGGTCAAATCAAGAAAGACGAAACATCCCATTAAACGTTTCAATCAGTTTTTAAATACTAAAGTAATAAAAGGCCTCGATATTAGTTCTTAGCCGTATTTTCCACACTTTTGACATATTTTCCACACTCACATGTCCCGTTAATATTAACGGCTGAGTTATATTCTGAGTTAAATAATAAAGTACTACCGTCTCGATCTCTATGAAGGCCTCGATGTTATATTAACCAACATGGCTGAGTTATATCAACCATCATTGCTTAGTTATATTAACGTTACATTAATGGATTATTTCTCGATTCTTGAATTGCCTGAAGAGATTCAGACGTTAGTGGTTGAACGTGTGGCCGGTAACTCCTTCCAAGATCTCTATGGCCTCAGAGCATCGTGCAAGCTGATCAAGGCGTTAGCATATCGGCGTAGTGTATGCCATTTTTGCGATGTATTATCTGTTCCCTGTGGACTCAATATGCCTGCTGGGTTGTTGAAAACTTGCTACGAGGAGAGAAATCCAAGCACACTTTATATGAAGGGTCTTCACATTTAACCTTCAGGAAGAAGGACTTGCTTTCATGAAGCTTGTAGCGGATGAAGGATATGAGCGTGCTGTGTATACATACGCAATGACTAGAAACAAATTTTGGGGTGATGAGGAGTATTTTGCTCGTTTTACAAGAGAATCAGTTGATAGGATCGGGATACTAGTTCAATCTCTAAAATGGGCATGGGGTTCTCTTCACGGTGACGAGTTTCGGGTAAAGAGGGACGAGTTCATTTCAACCATTGTTCCTTCGTTCTATAGTTGCCAATGTGTTCCTGTTTTGGAGCGAGATTGGGTCTTGTGGTTCATTGAAAACAGTAAGGGTGACAAAATGTGTAACCGCTATTTCTGGATCAAAAAGGTGGGGCTCTTCTTCCGTGAGTTTGAACCGATGAGCGTGATTAGGGACACAAGGGAGTGGTGAAGATGTATTGCATAGAATCTTATCTTTTTAATGTACTTTGCTATGACATTATTACGCCTGGGTTATGTTTTACTCTAGGTTGTCTTTTAATTATGGCTGATTTTTGTTTATGGCTGGTTCTCTACAATTACGGCTGAATTTTAATTTCATAATGACTGAGCTATCGTTAATTGGCAGTGTTATTTAAATACGACATGACTGAGTTATTTAAATGCGAGACGGCTGAGTTATTGTTACTTTAAGGCTAAGATAATACTAACTTGTTGGCTGAGTTTTGTAAAAAAATCCAAGATACGAGCAAGGAATCCGCCATGTCATCAACTCGGATTTGCCATGTCATCACTAACGAACGAAATTTACAAGTTGGTTTATGAGACTGTTCATGTTCTTCTGCATGTTATTTATCTATCGTTTTCATCTTTCTCAGTTGGTTATGGATCCGGTAGTAATTGTTTCCGGTAACTGGATTAAGAAAAACAGATATGTATTCAACATCGACAAAAGATTTCGCAAAG
Source organism: Brassica oleracea var. oleracea (assembly GCF_000695525.1). Lineage (NCBI taxonomy): Eukaryota > Viridiplantae > Streptophyta > Magnoliopsida > Brassicales > Brassicaceae > Brassica > Brassica oleracea. The sequence goes on from NC_027751.1 coordinate 6,484,850, forward strand.
ACTGTTCTCAATGATTACGGATTGAATGATTTGAGGGATCATATTTAGCTTAGCTACATGCTCTCGAATAAAGCATTGAAAACAATGGCGCACGACACTCCACCAGTTTAAATGTCCAATACTCGACAATTGCAAGGTTTTCTAAGCCCAAAGAAAATCGAACAACTACGTCTCTGTGTAGAGATTACGGAGAACAGAGCAAGAGAGAAGTGTAAAACATTTTTCAGCTTTAGCTCAGAAGTAGAAGCTTCATTAGTTGAGTCCAGAGACGAAAATTACAGTGGGAGTTACGATGGTTGCAGTTTGGAGAAGGAACAAGAGGACAATGAGAATGACTGCTCTAGTAATGTGGAAGGAGAAAAACACGACGTAGTCGGAGAAGATGAAATAGGCAAAGAAAACGAAGAAGATGATGAATTTGAAAGCCGGTTTGATATGTTCGACGATTCAGACGGTTTGTCATCTGAAGATGATAACTTCAGCTCATACGGTGAGTCTCCTACAGAAGACGAAGATTCACCAACGCTACCTCCCAAGAAGAGATATCAGAACTTCTCGATGAGCAGATCTAAAGGGAATCTGGAGGTTCTAAGGTTGGAGATGTCGTCGATTGACATTGCGGTAGGTCAACGATACGAGAGTAAAGACGATTTGGAGAGACGACTGAAACTTCTTACAGTGAGGCATCAATTTGATTTTGATGTAGAAACATCAACCCCGACATCATACGTTGTTAAGTGTTGGGTTGATGGATGTCTCTGGAGAGTTCGTGCTTCTACCCAAGGAGAATCCCCGGTGTTTTATGTTCGTTTTTACGATTCGAAGCATACATGTTCCTGGACAGAGCGTTCTAATCGATCTCGACAAGCAACACCAGATATTTTAGGAGAGTTGTACAATAACTTTCTCGGCGACGGTTGTCCGGCCGTTCGCCCTACGAGTGTCGGAATAGCTATCACTAAGCAGTTTGGTATAAAGGTAATTACTTTGTTGTGGCTGATATAAAATGTAGCAGCTGACATATTCATACAATACGGCTGAGTAATATCAAATGTAGCAGCTGACATATTCATACAATGCGGCTGGGTTACTATAATGTTAGATGCGGCTGAGTTATGAGGATCGTTTTTTCATGTGACCAGATGGATTATTGGAAATCACATCGGACGCTGAAATTTGCAAGGGAAATCGATGAGCGAACACCTGAGTGTGGGTTTGAAAGCTTGCCTTCTTACTTATACATGATAAGAAGGGCAAATCCGAGAACAGTTACACGTCTTCAAATCGATGAGCTTGGAAGATTCATGTATGTGTTTCTTGCCTTTGGTGCGAGCGTAAATGGGTTTCCTTTCATGCGCAAAGTTGTTGTAGTCGATGGTACGTTTCTCAATGGTAAATACAAAGGGACGCTACTCACAGCACTAGCTCAGGACGGTAACTTTCAGATTTTTCCAATAGCCTTCGCAGTGGTTGACACATAAAATGATGATTCGTGGCATTGGTTTTTTACGCAACTAATACTTCTGATTCCTGACGATGAGGGTCTTACGATAATCTCGGATAGGCATAACTCGATAGGGAAAGCAATTAGAAATGTGTATCCGTTAGCTGCTCGGGGAATATGCACCTACCATTTATATAAGAACATATTGGGACGGTACAAAGGAAAAGATGCATTCCGTCTGGTGAAGAAAGCGGCAAGATGTTTTAGGATGTCTGACTTTACTGCGATTTTCGAGGAGATTGAAGCGATTAATCCTGCACTCCACGGCTACCTCCAAAGACCTGATGTCCAACTGTGGACGCGTGTTCATTTCCCGGGCGAGAGGTACAATTTAATGACTAAAAACATAGCAGAATCAATGAACAGAGCATTGTCGAATGTTAGAGGTCTAAACATTGTTCGAATATTAGAATCGATACGGGTTATGATGACCAGATGGTTTGCTGAACGGAGAGAGGATGCCAGGTCGCAGCCAACGACGCTTACGCGTGGTGTCGAGAAACTACAACATGTAAGTCAGTCGTAACAGTAAAAATAAGCATGTCTTTAAAATGCATAAAATTCTTAAATCAGACTTTGTAATTCTTAAATCAGCCGTAATATGTAATAAGTCAGTCATTTCATAAAATTCTTAAGTCAGCCTTTGTAGTTCTTAAATCAGCCGTAATATGTAACAAGTCAGTCGTTTCATATTTATTCTTTTTTTTGTTAATAGGGTCATGTAACTGCCGCCAGAGAGTTGACGGTCCAAAGGATTGATGAACATCACACTGAAGTTAAATATGGATCTTCTAGCGAGTCTTTGAATGTTGTTAATTTGGTAGACCGAAAGTGCACATGTCAGCGTTTTGAACGCGAGAAATTACCATGTGTGCACGCAATCACAGCTGTGGAGTACAACAATGTTTGTCGTATATCCCTGTGCAGTCCTTACTATAACAGTGCATATTTGGTGAGCGCATACGCTGAATCGGTCATGCCGGCTGACTNNAGGATGAAATCTGCTTTAGAAGTTGCACTTCAAAACAAACGTCCTAGGAAAGAACACACATGTTCTCGATGTAGACAAAGTGGACATAATGCGAAAACCCTTCCGATGTAAGCAAGTGTTGTAGGGATTTTCATGTTTTTGTATTACGATTGGGTTTTTGTTTTAATGTTTTTGGTATTACGGCTGGATTAGGGATATTCAAGTTTTGTATTACGCCTGTGTTTTTGTTTTCATGTAAATGTATTACGGCTGGATTAGGTATTTTCATGTTTTTATATTACGGCGGTGTTTTTGTTTTCATGTAAATGTGTTACGGCTGGATTAGGAATTTTCATGTTTTTGTATTACGGCTAGGTTTTTGTTTTCAGACGGCTGATTTATTGAATGAATTTATATTACAGCTGAGTTATGGAATAACTTCCCGCCCAAAATAAGAATTGACGCGATATGAAAACCGTTTTACTGTCAATTAATAAGGCACTTCTCGAACAATTATATGTTAACTCTCTATTTTTTACACAATTGCTCTCTCTCTAAATCAATTTCACAGTAAATGAAATATTTTCCTCTTCTTGAATTGCCTGAAGAAATTCAGGCGTTGGTAGTTGAACGTGTGGCCCGTAACTCCTTCCAAGATCTCTATGGCCTCAAAGCATCGTCCAAGTCGATGAAGGCGTTAGCAAAGCGGCGTGGTGTATACCATTTTTACGATGTGTTATCAGTTCCCTGGGAACTCAATATGCCTTCTTCGTTGTTGAAATCTTGCTACGCTGAGGGAAATCCAAGCACACTTTATATAAAGGGTGTACAGTTCTTCTTCTCATTCGGCCTTAAAGAAGAATGGATTTCTCTCATGAAACGTGCAGCAGATGCAGGATATGAGCGTGTTGTGTATACACATGCAATGACTGAGCAATCTTTTGTTGTGATGGGCAGTATTTTGCTGGTATTTCAAGAGAATCAGTTCATAGGATAGGGAAACTAGTGCGATCTGTGAAATGGGGATGGGGTTTGTGGCATTCTGACGAGTTCCGTCAAAATAGGGTCGTGTTCGTTTCAGCTTATGTTCCGTCGTTCTACAGATGCCAATGTGCAACACATGTGGAGCGACAATGTCTCTGCTTGTGGCACATTGATATGACTAAGGATGACAACATGTGTGAGCGATGTTTCTGGATCAAAGAGATTGGCACGTTCTTACGTAATTTTGAACCGATAAGCGTTATTAGGGACAGAAGGAAGTGGTGAAGATGTAATCTATCGGAATTTTATCTTTTTAAGTTCTTTGCTATGCCATTATGTATTTCTGACTACAAATTAATGTAATGAAGGCTTAGTTATTGTTTCTTTGGCTGATTTATAGTTTAATTACGGATGAGTTACTGTGTTTTATCACCACTGATTTATTGTTTTCAAGCACACACATCATGCAAACATCAACAAACATCATGCAGAGTTATTAACAGCGTTATTAACAATGGCTGAGTTATTGTTTTATGACGGCTGATTTATTGTTTCGTTTGGCTAATTTATAGTTGAATTATGGCTCGGTTTATGTTTAATTATGGCTGAATTATCATTAGTTTAATTAGGCTGACTTTTGGTCACATAATATGAAGTCATATCAGCATTAAACACCAATGAAAAGAGGTTAATTTACGTGCATTGCAAAACGTTCA
>NC_027751.1:6489111-6506255 GCF_000695525.1 Brassica oleracea var. oleracea
TCTCATATTGTTGGCGGAGTTAAAGTATAAATCGTCTTGATATTATAAAGACATCGATATTTTCCACACGCGCCACCATTAATCGACAACTCAGTCCAATCAATCAAGTGGAAACGTCCCATTAATAATGAAAGTGGGTGAGTGAGTTACTTTATACGTTTTAGCTGAGTTAGCTTAAAGTTGTGAGTGAGTTACTTTATACGTTTTGGCTGAGTTAGCTTAAAGTTGTGGGTGAGTTACTTTATACGTTTTGGCTGAGTTAGCTTAAATTTTTCACAGAGTTACTTTATAAGTTTTGGCTGAGTTAGCTTAAAGTTGTGACTGAGTTACCTTATACGTTTTGGCTGAGTTTTGGCTATGTTTTATTATGGCTGAGTTTCAAAAACGTTCAGATTACTTGACGGCTGAGTTACTGTAATACGTTAAGTCTGAGTTACATAAAACATAGGTTGACTTATTTGTAAAAAACATTACTAAACAAAGAAGTAGTAGTAGCAAAGTAACGACATTCCAACCCCACAAACAACCACATTCCTCAAACACCGACCCTGACTCATACATTCTTCACCTTTTCCCTCAGACGCCGTCTTCATTACTTCAATCTCTTTCTCCAACCGATCAACGTTAAGTCTGAATTCCGAGATGTCTTTGTTCATGCCACTTATCAGTGACTTTATAAACTCAACCTCTTCAACCAAACACTCATCCGCCTATATGAATAAATGTCTCTGTTTTCACAATATAACCAGATCTAAGTATTACGTTACAGAACATGCGAAATAAGAACCAAAACGAACCTTATTATATCCTTTTCCGCAGAGATAGTATAATCTTCCTAGATTTGTAGCGGTTCCAGATGTAGAAATGTAACAGGGTTCACCACACCAACATTGTTTCGGCGTTCCCCTTTCCGCGTTCTAACGTCGTCTGTAAAAATTTCCTGAAACGCATGATGAAGAAAACATTTTGATTCTCAAAACAATTTCAGAAACAAAATGGAATTAAATGGAATTAGGGTGAGTAAGAAGACGACATGATGAAACGGCGTCGTTTACATATTTCCTTTTTATTTAATATAAAAATATTTAAATGTCTCGATATTGTAAATCCCTCGACACATGCGTGGCAGCCGTGTATTTCAAACTCTTAATAATTAGCCTCGATATTATGTTTGAGCCGAACTTTCCACACGCGCCATAATTAATCGACAACTCAGTCCAATCAAGCAAGCGAAAACGTCTCATTAGAAATGTATTATATTAACATTCACAGCTGGGTTTTGGCTATGTTTTACTATGGCTGAATTATCATTAGTTCAATAACGGCTGAGTTTCGGTCACTTATGGCTGGGTTTATGTTTAATTAACATTCACAGTTGAGTTACCTTATACGTTCTGGCTGAGTTATTTTAACAGATACGGCTGAATTATATTCACATTATGGCTGAGTTATAGTATTTAATATAAAAGAAATTTGAATTCGACATGTTTACATTCAGGAACCAAAATTATCAGATTCAAAATATAGACAAGGCATCACTTTCAGAAACCAAAATTGTCAGGACCAAACTCTTCAAACATGTGGACGAGATCACGCCAAACTCTTGTTAACATCCACGGAGGCTTGTCGCCTCCGTTTGCCCAAGTTATCTTCAGATGACGCATCTGGCAACGAAATAGCGTTCTGGCCACAAGATTAAAATGTGTCCAAAGTGTCAAATTATGCCTTCGATCCCACATGTTTTTGCACCACAACAAAAAAGATTACAAAACTGTTGAGAACACAAAATAAAAATAACTCAGCGACGCTATGCTGCCATTTTAAGTGGACAAACTGTTCTTACAGCGAGTTGAAGAAACCAGTGTTCCTTAAAATGATCGGGAATGGCGTGGTATGTCGGCCAATCATGAACCCATCCTTCTGCAAGAATCGACGGGATGACGAGGGAGAGATCACTTAAAAATTTGAACCAGATAGTACTGGTTGTGTCAAGCAATTCCCCCGGACCAGGGTATAGAAGAGGGAGGTTTTCACGATTTGCAGAGCTTATTATCGCATTGATATTGTTCTCTAACATCGTTGAATAACCAGGAACAATCGGCATAACTTTTGATAGGGATAGAGAAATATTGTTTAGGTTTTTTCTAGAGAGAGAATGGTGTAAGAGAGGAGACAATATATAGAGAGGTACAGAATGTCAAACGTCTCGAGTCAAAATTTCCCAAGAATCAGTTATCTTTTTCCCGCCAAACGTCAAGATTAAGTTACATTTTACGGCTGAATTACTTTAACATTTACGGCTGACTTAGTAAATGGGGTTTAGGGTTTAGGGTTGCTTATTTAGGGTTTAGGTTTGCTTTTTGGGTTTTTAGGTTTGGAATTTGGATTTATGGTGCAAGAAATATTATAAAAACAAAAATTCATAATAAATAACACAATAATAGTTTATGAGTTTTGAATTATGTTCACACCTTATATATATATCAGTTAAGTTTATGAGTAATTGTAAGACAACATATACCTCAAGATCATGATTGATTCTAAACTCGTAAATTCAATAAAGAAGACACATTCAGTTGATTATATATTCACTTCCAATTTATAATTGGAGTTTCAATTTAACATTTTAAAGTGTAAACATTTAATTTTTTTGATTATAGGGTATGTTTGAGGTATGACTGAGTTATAATATCGTAACGGCTGAATTATACTAATCGATACGACTGAGTTATATAAACATTTTACGATTCTAGGGTATGTTTGGGGTAAGGCTGAGTTACACATATACGACACGGCTGGGTTATAAAAATGAGAAGACTGAGTCAAATACTAAATAAAGTACAAAATAACATAAGTCGACTACAAAACAACAACATAAGTCAAGTACAAAATAACAAACACAGGTTCAATTAGCCAGCCAACTGCTCAACACAGAATTTTCTTCTTCATTGAGGATCTCTGCTGCCATCTTCATCCGTAAACCTTGAATATTTTTACCGTTTATCCCATCAAACGTTACACCAAGCGCTAGACACTCCACAAACTTCAACGAATACACCCCACAATCGCCAATCTGGGTGTTTTGTGGAGTGTATCTTTTGCTCCTCCTTCTGAATGAGAACTTCTTCTTACTAGGGGCTCGGATATTGGCAGGAATATGATCACTCAACTTATACGGAATCATGTGCGTCAGCGGTTTAAATGAATTTAGAATTCTCTGCTTACTTTCGGGTGTTGCCTCTCCAAAGATTGGATCGTATCAATCAATTTTCTCCTTCTTCAGATCCACATGATACGCAACCCAGTGATTTCCGCCGGTTTGAAGACATCCGTACAAGTGATCCACATTTTCATACCACTTCAAGTTTGTTGGACAGTGTTCGGGAAGCTTACCCTTTAACATATCTTCATAACCATTGCCTTTGAAATTGAACATACTAGGTTTTATCTTGAACTGAGTAAAATCGTGAATCAAAAAACTTTGCCACCAAACGTCAACAAAGGCAATCCGCTTGGACCAGAATGGAGTGGGATTTCGCATGGACCTTTTAATGAAGACGTTCAAATACGCAACGACATGCTACACAAATAATATTAACAAGTCAGCCGTGATATAATAAAAAAAATATGTAAGTCAGCCGTAATATAATATATAACTCAGCCGTACTAAAAGAATATGTAAGTCAGCCGTAATCAAATATATAACTCAGCTGAAATATAATAAAATTAATATATAACTCAGCCGCAATAAAGACTTACATTATCAAACACTCATCCATATTCCTTTTGCGGCCACGGTCTTTCATGGATGAGTATGCTGTAGGAACACCCTCATGATCAGCGGAGAGGACTGCTGGTTTATCTGCTGGTGCTGGTGGTTTGGGTGGAATTCCCTTAATGTGTTGCATCAGTTTTTCGAGTAGCACCGGATCAACAGGTGCTAGAGGGTCATATATTACTGATGAATGAGTAACATTTTTCCTCATGCACGTCGTTCCATTCTCTCCTACGTACGAAAAACTGCTTGTGAAGAAACTGCCGCCTTTGAAAACCCTTTTGTAGTTAACTGAACACTTTTCTCCCGATATTCCTTAATTATGGCAGATCTAACCAGTTCAGATCCCTCGACGTCAGACTCCGGCGTGAATTCGTTCTCTCCCCCAACAACTTCGTCAGTCACATCAGCAAATACACTGTCCTCTCCAGATGGAGTCACCTCTTTGTTCTTTGACTCAGTTTGTTTTCGCTTCTTTAGCTCAGCCTCTTGTTTCTTCTTTAACTCAGCCTCTTTTTTCTTACCCTTTCTTCTTACCCTTAGCCTCTTTTTTCTTAGCTTCAGCCTCTTTTTTCTTCCCCTCAGCCTCTTGTTTCTTCTTACCCTCAGCCTCTTTTTTCTTCTTACCCTCCGCCTCTTTTTTCTTAGCTTCAGCATCTTTTTTCTTAGCCTCAGCCGCTTTTTTCTTAGCCTCAGCCTTCTCCTTCCTCTTAAATGCAGCATCTGCAGGCTCAGCTTCATTCTTCTCATCGGTTTCCTCACCCTTAACAATATGCTAGCCCCTGCAGCCGCGTCCATAGGCTGGAACCGTAGCATCCTTATCATCCTTAGTAGCCTTTGAAGGAGAAACTAATACGAAATCAACATGTTGACTATCAAGATCAGTAGCTTTAGCGACACTACCAAACTCCTCGGCCAAAGTCTTTTTCACCCCTGATTCCTTATCAAGCTCCTTCGCCAAATTTTTTTTCGGTCCAAAAATCTTACCAGGAGTCGCAGCTAGCGCTGGACTATCGATAGACTTCTGCTGCGTTTGAACCCGCGGTGATGCCAACGTTAAAGATTTATCTGCTGATGGTGGAGAGGGGTTATCATTGTTTTCGGGAATTTTCCCAACTCCCATAACTTTCAGACGCTCCTCCAGTAAAGCTTTCATGCTGTCATCAATGGTCTTTTGGTCCATCAATGGTCTGTTCCGGTCTAACTCGTAAGCTTCCAACCGTGAGTCGAACTGCTCAAATTTCCTGAAAATATTATCCAGAGTACTCACAATGGTCCTCAGAGTCGCTTTGTTCTCCAACTCCAAATCTTTGCTACCTTCCTTCTCGCTAGAACCCTTTCCCGCTGCAGCAACTTCAGACTCATTCTGTGTCTTAACTTTCTTCTGCTTCTTAGTGGGTGGCTCAGCTTCTGACGAAACTTCACCCTTCATTTTCTTCTTCTTCTCATTCCCCTTCTCCTGCGCATTACCCTGCGTATTCCCATGCACTTCCCAAAAATCTTTCACAAATCTACTTGCATGTATGTCTGTTATCAAGCTAACGAGTTGTGGGTCGTCAGGTTCACCCGGCCATTTAGGAAACATCTCTTCAATTGAGTCCTTCAAAACCATTCTCCTCACACGCACCAGCAACACCAGGTTATAACACATAACTAAGCCATCAAAATAATAAATCAGCCATCAAATATAATAAATCAACCATAAAAAAAAAACTAAAAACTCAGCGTTAAACCTTACCTCGCCATGCTCTTTGATTTTGGCAGCCAACAAGTTATCAAAACTTGCACGTGTACGCGTTTCACCCTATCGCAAAAGCGGAACGTCTTCATTATTCACCCCCCTCCCAAAATTCTCACCGAAGCAGGCGACGGATTCATACGCCCAAATCAATAACGCGACGGTCATGCTGCTTATTGTGTATGACCCTCCTTCTGGAGCCAATGTTTTAATAAAGTCAATGAGAACTTCGTATGCAGTCCGACCCCATGGATACGACCCCGAATACCCTTATTGCACTTTCAAAAGGTATCCTTGAATTGTGATGCAAACAATAGACTCCCATGGATTGAAGAAGTAGTAGCCCCAACCACTTACGCTTTTCAAAACTCCAAAGCGGACAGAACGCTAATGCTTCCTTCAGTTCATCTAACTTTGGTCCCATCCCAAGCGGCACCTTCAACTCCTCCCAAAACTCTTTGTATTGATCAGGTTCAAACCTTTATGTTGGCAATGGACTTGTGTTTAACCCAGTGATCTCACCAAACTCGAGCAAGCTAAACATGATAGTATCATCAACCACGAGACACCATATCTCCTTCTTATGTACTCGCAGCTGTCTACATAGTAGATAGTGTACGGTCCTACCAGACCATATGCTTTCGCGTTCAACTACTCCAGTGGGAGAGTTCACCAGTTCTTCCCACACATCAAGTCCAATTGTTTCTCTAATTTGGGAAAAAGTTCCTAGACAGAAATTGTGATTAATATCTTTTTTTTTCCAGGTTAGAAGACCCTTCAGGGTAAAGTCTTGGAGGGGAATCCCATGATTTAACTTCAGCAACATCCATCTGATCATATAACCCAACAATAAATCAGCCACAAGATAACAATAACACATCCGTACTATAACAATAACTCATCCACAAAATGTTTGCATAACTCAGTCACAACATAACAGTAACTCAGCCACAACATAAAAGTAACTCAGCCACAACATAACATTAACTTAGTCACGACACAGCGATAACTCAGCCATAACATAACCCCAACTCACTCGCAACAAAACCTTAACTCAGACGCAACAAAACCCTCAACAAAACCATATCACAGCCGCAACATACCCCTATCTCAGTCGCAAGAAAATAAAATATATAACGTCGCGATATCCTACCGGAAAAGACGAACTCGTAGATAAGAATGCGGCGAAGACGATTTCGTACAAACGATTGAAGACGACGATTCCGGGCACGACGATAACAGAGAAAACAGAGTATCACGACAGAGAGTTAGTTCGAGGAAGAGGAAGTAAACACAGACAATGTCGATGACGGAGAGTGGGAGGATCCTCGTGGTTCCTTCTTCGACGATTCCTTCTTCGAGACGACAAAGACAATGTTCTTAGTTAGTTTTTTTTTTTTACTTCTATGTAGTTATGATGAAGAAGAGACGGTTTGGTTTCTATTATGATGATGTATATATTTAATTAGTGATGTGGATTTAATGTTTAAAAATAATTTCAATTAAAAAAAACTAACCAAATGCCCTTACAGTCATTTACTATGGATATTTAAACATTCTAATAATTTTTAAAAGATGTTTAATACTCTATTAATAAACTAACTTTTCTTATACCTTCTAGTAATTTTCTCATGTAGTAATGCGTTTGCTCTTACAATTTCTATAGGTAAATGTATTTTGTTATATAGCCTTCCAAATTTATATACGTGAACCTTTTTTTTTACTTTCCATTTCAGCATATCACGTCGTAGTCCTGAAAGAACAAAAGGTGTACTATTTTTGGAGCGTACTCGATCCCACATGGAAAATGGAAGCTCAAATGGAAACTAGTGACCTCAATTAATTATTGTAAACAGTAACACGGAGCTGCTCTAAAATCATCTATCTAGAGACTTAAACTTACAGCTCACATGGGCAAATATAAGTTTGTAACAGTTATACATCAATAGACAATCCCACTTGCACACAAAAAAAAAAAAAAAGACAATCCCACATGCTCATGTAACACGATAATTCGAGAAGCATGGCATTCAATCTTTGCGGCCCTATCTCATAAATTTGATACTTTATTATTGTTCAGAAAGGAAAATAATAAACAATATATATTTGCTGCAAACCTAATATATTATCATGTCGACCTCTTCTACCCACATGCTCTTAATGTGATGCTCGATTCGTTTGGCTCATTTATAAGATATGTTCACAGAATACGTATACAGGAAAATCCATTTACGTATATTAACCTGCGGTGCCACTCATTAAACAAACTAAAAACATGCGTGCATGCGTAGATAATGGCAAATAAAAACATAAGCCAAGTATGCTCTGTAACTGTAACAAAGCGAGAAAATTTTATTGGTTGTTCTATCCCGGTCTGGGAAACCAGACCTCAAGTTTGAGTAAAAGAGGGAGACTTAAACACCTCCTACTTTCATAGAATCTGGAAAGTCCGCACTGCTATCAACTCTATACGCTCATTTCTTCTCCCCTCAGGGATCCTCCTCATCGACCCGATTGCCATGGGAGAGCTGGCTGTAAATCACTTCAAAAGCATCCTGGCTCCAGCCATACTCCAACCAACGATCTCAACTCCTCCATGGTTCCGGGGACTCTCATCTTTCGTCTGCACCCTGGATCAAAAGAGGGCTTTGGATTCTATTCCATCACTTGAAGACATCACCAACGCAATACTCAATCTGAACCCCAATAAGTCCCCGGGGCCAGATGGGCTTACCTCAGGGTTCTTTAAATCTGCTTGGTCGATTCTAGGAGAAGAAGTGACTTCATCAATCGCTGCTTTCTTCCGTTCAGGATTCCTCCCCACCACAGTCAACTCTACCATTCTCTCACTTATCCCTAAGCATCCTGGAGCCTCCGCAATCACCGACTATCGTCCCATTTCTTGCTGCAACACGCTTTACAAGGCAATATCAAAAATTTTGGTTTCAAGGCTAAAGCAGATCCTTCCAAAGCTAATACTTCCAAATCAAACGGCTTTCATTCAAGGACGGTTGCTTGTGGAAAACACGATCCTAGCAACTGAACTTGTTGATAACTATCACAAAAACAAAGGGCCGGCTCGGATCACCCTCAAAGTCGATATTGCCAAAGCCTTTGACACTCTGCACTGGGACTTCCTCTTCATTTGCCTAGCCTCTCTTCAGTTTCCCTCACAGTATTTACATTGGCTCCGAAACTGCGTGTGTACTCCTTCTTTCACAGTTGGATACAATGGAACAGTGCAAGGCTTTTTCAAAAGCAAGCGAGGACTAAGACAAGGAGATCCCCTATCTCCTTATCTTTTTGTTATTGCTATGAACTGGTTGTCTCTTATGCTTAATAAAGGAGCCGAGTCTGGCCTCTTTGGGTACCATGAGAAATGTAAATCCTCTAAGCTGACCCATCTCTGTTTCGCAGATGATCTCCTTATCTTTACAGATGGTAAGCTGAGCTCTGTCCAAGGAGTTCTCTCAATCCTCAAAGAATTTGCAAGACACTCGGGCCTCTCTGTCAGTATCCAAAAAACCTCATTTGTGTCCTCAGGCTTAACTCAGGAGCAAGTCGATCTTATAGAAGCCAGCACTGGTCTTTCCCATGGCTCTCTACCAGTTCGTTATCTAGGAGTTCCTCTCTGCGCTCAGAAGCTCTCACTTCACAATTGCGCCCCTCTGCTCCAACACATCAAAGAAAGAGTTAACTCTTGGAGTGCTCGAGCCCTCTCTTTCGCTGGCCGTCTCCTCTTGTTGAATACTGTCATAGCAGGGATCACAAACTTCTGGTCCTCTACATTTGTCCTGCCAAAAGCATGTATTAAAAAGATTAATTCCCTTTGTGGTGTGTTTCTATGGCATGGAAGCACAGAAGGAGGCCACTCTGCTAGAGTCTCTTGGGAAACAATCACACTAGCTAAGGAAGAAGGAGGTTTAGGATGTCGGGACTTAATTGCGTGGAACCAAGCATGCGCGCTAAAGCTTATATGGCTTCTCTTCTCTAATTCAGGGTCTATTTGGGTTGCATGGTATAAGGCAGAGGTTCTAAATGGCTCCCTCCGCAACTACTGGTCAACTAAGCAAAAACAAAAGTTCTCATGGTTTACCAATAAACTGCTAAAGCTTCGGGATATTGCCTATGGTTGGATCACTGCCAAGGTAGGAAACGGAAAAGAGACATATTTTTGGGATGATAACTGGTCACCTTTTGGGAATTTGCGGAACTTCCTCGCACCCTACAGAGCAAACATAATGGGTATCCCAGAAGCGGCTACTCTTCATGACCTGTATGTTGGAGATAGATGGAATGTCAGGCCTGCCCGATCGGAAAAGCAAGTCCAGGTTCAAGCTTTCCTCACTTCCATTACTCTCTCTGAATTACCTGATGAATATGAGTGGACTATTGATGGTAAGCTATGGCTGAAATATCAAACTGGAGATGTCTACAAACTATTAAAATCTCATGGGCAGTTGGTACCTTGGAAAAAAGCAATTTGGAACTCGGGTGGGGTTCCTCGTCATAGCTTTCAAGCGTGGCTGGTTACTCTCAATCGACTCCCAACGAGAGACAGAATGATTTCATGGGGGCTGTCTGTCCCTCCCACTTGTCTGCTTTGCAATCTTGGGGATGAATCTAGGGATCATCTCTTCTTCTCATGTTCTTTCTCATGGGAGCTCTGGTCTCATCATGCACAACGGATCGAAATCACTCCTACACCAGACTGGCGCCTCACACTTCTTCATATGCAAGCTCTTCCAGGGCCTACTTGGCGCAGGAAATTGCAGTTACTGGTATGGCAATATGTGATCTATTCTCTATGGCAAGAGCGGAACGGGCGTCTTCATCGAAGGACTTCAAAAACTGTGGCAACAATATCGAAAATCCTGGACAGAGCAATCAGAAACAAGATCCAATCTTTCAGAGATTCAAATCCGGCGGCAGCCTCTACCATGATCCAGTTCTGGTTTGCCACCGATGTTTCCTCTTCCTCCGCTCCTTCGATTACTCTCCAATATCAAACACTCCGGATATAACTTTCAACTCTTCTCTTTGGGTTTATTGAATTTATCTTTGATGTGGGTTAGGAGTTTATCTCTGATGTAATAGGGCTTAGCCCAACAAACTAAGGCCATTAGCTGGCTTGTTTTCTTTTTTTCTCATGCTTTAAATAGAAGAATATTTTCAAAAAAAAAAAAAAAAAGTTTGAGTAAAAGAAAAGTAAAAAAAAAACAAAAACTGTAACAAAGCGAGAAAATTTTACGTTACTGTGTTGGGTAGGTCAGGTATTTAGGATTTTCGAGTATTTCGGTATAGAAGTGTAGAACTGGTTCAAGTATTTCTGTACTTCGGGTCGGATTCGAATATTTTTAGTTCGGATTCGGTTATTTCGTATCGGGTTCAGATATTTAGATTTTGAAAGAAAAAAAACCAAGACTTTATTTTTTAAGTTTCTTGTATTTAAAAATATGACTTTCACTTAACTGTTTTTTTTTTATTTTTTAATAGATTAAATGATTAATATATTTGGACATAATATTTTTAAGCTAAAAAGACACTAATTTGGGTTATTGTTTTTAAATTTCTGATGTAACTTTTGTTAATTCTTGAAACAAAAAACTTGACTTGCATTTTAAGTGAGTAGCAAATCACCTCCTCCGTAATTATATGTATATTATATGAATTTAAAGTATATGTATTATCAATATAAATATTTTAAATAAAATGAGAGATATAAACTAGAAATATAAGGTTATTAATACATATGTTCGGTTATATTCGGATATCCATTCGGGTTCGGATATTACCCGTTCGGATATCCAATCTCTCCTAATTTAATATCCGTTCGGGTACTTTGCTACTTCGGTTCAAGTTTTTTTGGATCGGGTTCGGATACGGATTTAGATATTGGGTAAAATACCCACCGTGTTGGGCATTCATTGTTGGTTTAATTTGTTCGATATTTCGACGTTTTTGGTTAAACTATATATGCAACCAGATTCTAAAATTCTGGTTTAAATCTGGTACAATAAAAATATGAATTTGGTATCGAGTCCCAGTTTATTATATTTAATTTTAGTGGATTATATCTGTTACAAAGATAATTGATCACCGCTTGGTTTGGTTAAGTAACAGTAGCTCGGTTTGGTTTCGATGGGACGGCCCATAAAACCAGCGAGATGGGGCAGCATTTACGTTCTATTTTTTTTCCGTCAATGTTTTTAATATTAAAAAGATCGGGCAGCATTTACGTTCAGATCCTGTAAATCTTGAAAACTACATTATCCAAAATGTTATGAATCATAAAGTGGATGATCCATAATCTATACTATACAAATTTAAAACTAGAGTCCATTGCGGGTTTACATCTAGCCACATGGAAGACCCATTCAACCTTATGTCTTTATGAGTTTGACCATGTTATTATATAGAGTATCTTTGTAATCAATTCTCCCTTTAACTCCACCTTGTATGAACCACTATATATAGTGGTGTAAGCAATAAGAAATATACAACACATTCTCACAAATCTTCTCTCAAATCTTAACACGTTATCAGCACGAGACTCTCTCCACCTGAGCAATCCCATCCGCCGGCGATCATCTCTTTTCCGGCCATCTCTTCTGGCCCTCAGCCTTGCTCCGCCGGCCAAGTCTATCCCTCTCACGGTTTTCCGGCCAGCTCCTCCACCTCTCTCTCAACCAGCTCTTACCCATGAGTTGCAGAAAGCTGGAGAGGTCAACGCCTTCAGATCCGGTCTAGTGAAAACTCAGCCGGCCTCTTCACCAAATCATTGCCCTCTTGCACATTCAGGAAGTTCACGCAACAAGATTGGCACGCGTAGACTCAAGGACCTTCAGTGATGTCCAAATCAGAGGGAGTAATGTGTGTTGTACTCTTTTTCCTTTCTCTGGTTTCCCTTTTTACCACATTGGGTTTTGGGTTTTCCGGGAGAAGTTTTAATGAGGCAACATTAGCATGTTACAAACCCTATATGGTTATGGCATCCAAGGGGAAGTGTTATGAATCATGAAGTGGATGGTCCATAACCTAGACCATACAAGTTCAAGACTAGAGTCCATTGAGGGTTTACATCCAGCCACATGGAAGACCCATTCAACCTTATGTCTTTATGAGTTTGACCATATCATTATATAGAGTATCTTTGTAATCAATTCTCCCTTTAACTCCACCTTGTATGAACCACTATATATAGTGCTGTAAACAATAAAAAATATATAACACATTCTCACAAATTTTCTCTCAAATTTTAACACAAAATTTATTGCAAGATAAAAAGATACAACCAGCATCACCCCCAATAAATACCATTAGACCTTCCCGCTTTCTCTCAGCCATATCCAATACACAACTCTCTCTTTCTCTCTCTTATTATCCCAATGGCGGCGACTGCGTTTGGAATCCGCTTCATGTGGTTAGCCGTTACGGCTTCCTTAATGTTAACCGTTACAAACGCTAAAATTCCTGGCGTTTATACCGGTGGACCGTGGCAGAACGCACACGCTACCTTCTACGGCGGTAGTGACGCTTCCGGCACCATGGGTATTATTCACTCTTAACCTTTTACTAAACTTACAATTATCACTTTCTTTTAATAACATAAACCACAAAAATATCATTCCTAAGTTCCTAACTTTTATTTTTTTTTATTCATTCAAAGGCGGTGCGTGTGGGTACGGGAATTTATACAGCCAAGGATACGGTGTGAACACGGCGGCTCTGAGCACTGCCCTGTTCAACAACGGTTTCAGCTGTGGCGCTTGCTTCGAGCTTAAGTGTACTGACGACCCGAGATGGTGTGTCCCCGGGAATCCGTCGATTCTCGTGACGGCAACGAACTTTTGTCCGCCGAATTTTGCGCAGCCTAGTGACGACGGAGGATGGTGCAATCCGCCGCGAGAGCACTTCGACCTTGCCATGCCGATGTTCCTCAAGATTGGTCTGTACCGAGCCGGCATTGTCCCCGTCTCCTATCGCAGGTATCCCTCTTCTGTTCTTGTCCGTACTGTTAGGGTTCTGTCGGCTTCGATAATTGTTGGGGACTCAATAAGAAGTTAGATAAATAAATAAAAATAATATAATGCACAAACTATACAAAAATTACTGCATTTAAATCGTGTTAGGAAGATAGTTAGAAGATAAAGTGTGTGTGTTTATTTTATCAAATGGGAGGTTTAAGACCTGATTATTAAACTAAAAACTCGGGAAAATGTAACATATAATGTTGATAAAACCAGAAAAATCGTGTTAAAATAAAAATATACTTTCTCCGTTCCCGATAGTATGATTTTTTAAAGTTTATCCTTGTTCCACAAAAAAAGATTTTTTTATATTTTAAGGTACTTTTGTATATTTTTTAGAAACATAAATTATAAATATTTGAATTGATTAAATTTTATTGGTAGATAGTTATTGAAAAGTAAATTGTAGATTAAATTGTAAACATTTATTATATTCTTAATAAACGTGAAAGCTCTAGAAAATCTTATTTTCGGGAACAGAGAAAGTATATAGCAAAGTATTATTATAATGTGTTTTTTTCCTCGAGGCTTATGTCACTTCTGGGAAAACTATACGGCTGTATGTTTTCGAGCTTCAGAAAGAGAACATCGTTAATGGGGAATTCTTAGAGCATCTCCGATCTAAAACCTCATTTTGAGAGGAGTAAAACTTCAAAATGAGAATCTGAGGAGTGGTTACTCCAACCATGAATCCTCAAAAAAATCTTTAAAATTTTATTTATTTGGATTATAATATTTGATATTAACAAAAGTTACTAATATTTAGGAAAAAAATAACTATAAAGACCAAAAAGAAAATACAAGATAGTTTTGAAGTTGTGAATATAAGTTGTGAATAGTAAAATTTCAAATTTGAGGTTTTACTATTCGCAACCTCAAAATTTGAGGATTTGAAGTTGGGTTAAAATGACACAAAACTTCAAAATTTGAGGATTTGAGATTAGGTGAAAGAACTACTTCTTAGTATTTTTAGTTAAAAATTATAACAAAAATTATAACATGGTTTCTTATACTCCTATAAGAAAATGCGGTAATCATGCTCCGAGAACATCACTCTCAGTTCTGTTTTCTTGTAATAACACATTAAATATTAATTTATTATAAGTGATATTTATTTATATTATTTTCGTTATCTTTTCGGGAAAACAAGCAGGACATGTGTTGTGCACAGTAACCTAGAGATCCATCTATCTCTTTCTTCTCTTGTTTTGTTGTTAATTATTTTGTCTGAATCTGTTCTGTTCCTCATCAGGGTACCTTGTCGGAAGCTAGGAGGGATAAGATTCACTATTAACGGTTTCAGATACTTCAACCTCGTTTTAGTAACCAACGTCGCTGGTGCCGGAGATATTAATGGAGTGAGCGTGAAGGGATCGAAGACGGATTGGGTGAGGATGAGTAGGAACTGGGGACAGAACTGGCAGTCCAACGCTGTCCTCATTGGCCAAGCTCTTTCTTTCCGAGTCACCGCCTCTGATCGCCGTTCCTCCACCTCTTGGAACGTTGCTCCTCCCTCGTGGCAGTTTGGTCAGACCTTCTCTGGCAAAAACTTCCGAGTTTGAACCCAAAAGATGAAGTTTACTTACAATAATACTTGCATGCTATTTTTAATTTTTGTATGAGAGACAGAGGAAGAAAAAGAGAGATCATCAGACATTTTCTTGCCCTGGGTTTTCACTTAATTTTCCTGGGAAAATTCTGGTGGCTTTGGGAAATTATTTCCCTTTTAATGTTTGCGATTACGAGTGATTTGTTTTTGTTTGTTTATTTTTCTTTTTATTGTTTCGTTGGTGGCATTTTCTGCTAATAAGAGAATTTCTTTTCTTTTCGTTTTTTACGTTACACACGAGGTGGAAACAGTCAATGTTCGTCGGATGGACCGTGATCCACTCAACCCAATATGTAATGGACCATTGGGCTAAGTTTCTTTTATAGTGTTATAAAATCTGAAATATTTATAATTTTTGAAACCACGGCTACTACGTGACCTCATGCTTTGAGTAAATCAGAGTTGCAATTTTCTTTAACGTTGCGATTTTAAAGGTCACCTAGATCTTGATACGCACAACTTTACAGATTTTTTTTATTTACATACTAAATTGTTTTAGTTTATAAAACAAGATTTATCAATAACTTAATGTAATTTAGTGTTATATATTATGTAATTCTATAATAGCTATGTTTACGTGGTTTATATATTATTACTATAAATTTTGTATTTTTGTAACAAAAATTATTTTGGAAACTTTATTATGTAACAATATTATTTTACATACTTTTTTATTTTAAAGCAAATTAAATTGGTTCTATATAGTAGAAAATATATTTTTTGAGATACCTTAAAGAATTTCTTTTAAAGAAAAACTAATTGTACTTCAAAATATGTTTGTAATAAATATCATATTTGAGAAATACACTAAGTTGGATAAAATATATTTTTTTAATTTGAAATATAAATGAATATTTCTAACAAAATCTTTGTAAATTTAATTTTTGAAAATTAATCAGTTTAAATTGTTATTATCAGTGAATCTTATATATTTAAACAGAAGTCATAACTTTGATTCATGTGTAATTTTTTTTAAAATGGACCTAATGGACATATTCCTAGAAAGTCATGTTATAAATATTTAAAAGGGCACAAATGTTATTCCATAAGATCTCACTTGTGTGCAATATATCTATGCACAAGGGTATTTATTGTCCCAAGCACCACAAATTTGAGTATGTTCATAAAGGGGAGTGAGGACAAATCCCATGATACATGACCATTCTAAAATCCGTGAAACATGGTCCACAACCATATTACATATTGGTTGAATTTGATATAAAGACCATTACCTATAAGGTTCAAATTCTAAAAGTCCATATGCTTGGGGACACCATGAGTTATAAAAGAATGAACATGCATCATGCCATAGTAATTATATCGGGCCATATAAGTGATCATAGATATTCCCACCGCAGACTGATACGGGTCATGAGTCCAGACATATATCATCTTAAGATATTACGAAAGAATCCACCACAAATATATGTGCCATCTAAGATCATGTGATCTTAGAATCTCATAAAGAGGATTGGGAATATATGTTGGATATATATTATGAATATACTTTCTCCATAAGTTTAAAAGAAACCTTGAGCCAAAATGGGTGATCTAATTATAGACCAAAGAACAAGGATTACATAAGGTTTATGAATCCGAATATCCAACAATGAAAGGAGAAAAGTAATAAGCTGGTATAAAGAATGATAAAAAATGGTATCTACCATCTGGTATCAACCATCAATGTCTTGACAAAGGGATAGCAAAATTAAATGCTAGACACATTGACCCGAGAGAAAGAATGACTATGTCATCCCAGCTTAGCACCACACGGTTTTGATGTCTTAAAGACACAACCAAGTTGCTACAAAGTCTATATAAGATAGACCAAATAAATGTTCCAAATAAAGTTCCATAAATTCTAAGGAACCTCGGAAAGAAAGAAAGGTGCATGAGATAAAATCTGAGTTTTATTAAAGGAAACCATTCCAGACATTGAGATATAAGGTTGGCCAGCTGAACAACTAGATACCATACCATATAGCTTGGGAC
>NC_027751.1:6510214-6512773 GCF_000695525.1 Brassica oleracea var. oleracea
GGAATAGGTTCCGTTAACGAAGTTGCAAGGTCGACTTCGTCATACTATTCGAGACGGGACCAGGACAACGACCGGATGCAGGCTCGCATGGATACCCAGCAGCAGCGTTTGGACTCTCTCGAGGGTTTGCTGGATGTGATGGCGGTGGGAAATCCAACTTTGCAGAGAGCTTTGGCGGAGAGACGAGCAGCTCTCGGGATGAGCCAGCCGGATCCCGAAGCAGGAACGTCTACAGACCCGAACCCCTCAGCCAACTACTTCGATGACGATGATGTTGGCCTTTAGTTTCCTTTTTTAATTTCTTTTGTTTTGTATAAAAAATATAAATTCTATTTAATTAATGAATTTATAGTTTTTTTAAAAAAAATTATTTGGTTTCATATTTAATTTTATTTCAAATATTTTAAATTTTAAAATTATTGTTTTATAAAATTTATATAATTATTATAATTAATTAATATTTTAAATATGGAGATGTAAATTCGTTGTAAAATTCCACGTTAAGTCCTCGTAACGTTTACGAGGAATTTACATGAAGTCGTTGTAAAGTCCTCGTAAAATTTACATCGACTTTACGTGGAAGCCTTACGTGGCTTTTACAACGAACTATTACGAGGTATTTACATCGCCATTTACGAGGGCATTACGACGAATAGTTTCCTTCCGCTTTACGAGGAATTGACTTCCTCGTAAACGTAACTAGGACTTTACGACGAAACATCCGTTACGACGAGCGTTTAACAACGAAACACGTATCGATGTTAATTCGTCGTAAAGCTCCTATTACGACGAATTTACAACGAATACCGCCCTTGTAAAAAATATGTTTTCTTGTAGTGAAATGGTTATATGCAACTATAATTATATATTGATGGAATAAATATATTTTCGAAATTATCCATTATTAATAATATTTTGATGGAATAAAAAGATAATTAAATATCTTGTTAGGATATTGTTATGAAAATACAAAAAAATAATGTAAGCAACTTTCTAGGGATGGTCCATTTAAAATATCACATATGAAAGAAGTCATGATTTCTCTTTTAACGGTATAAATCGGCCCAAAAGAGATGGATTTGAGTCTGTGATGTTATGTAATCGATGCATGTGATTGCATATTTTGAAGTGATGACTGATTGTGCTTGTGATTTATTTAGTGCATGTGCTGCTTTGGAAGATACTATGCTTTACTTTTGACGGTCTTCTTTTTTTTACCATTTACTACTTAGCAAGTTAGCATCGCCTGTTGTTCGTTGAATCATCAGGATGATCCAGATTCGTTGAATGTTTTAGTATTCAGTGGTCGCAAGCAGCGAAGCTCAAGAAGTCCAATAAAAAGCGAAAGAAGTCTGAAATTACGTATATTAATTTTAAGTTGTAGTGCATGTTTTACGATCATAGGACTGTGTGAAGACGTTTTTATGACGTGTTTTCAGTAAACTTACATGACATTAACCTAGCACACGGGAAATAGAACCAATGATTGTGGAGATCCAAAGAAATTACAATTATTGAGCTGGCCTCGTCGTATAGGTCGACGGATAGATATTGACGCACGTGTTATAGAACGTTCAAACTTGTCTAGTAGAAGTGCCATACGGCAGCATCATCAATTATCCATATGATTTGACGGTGATGGTGAAGTTGAAGTGCCAATAAGTTCGTAGAGGATTACATTGTCAGAAGTTTCAAATGTGGAAGAAATGGTTCTGGTTCAGTGAGAAATAGTCTTCTAATCTAAAATGTAACTAAGCTTCGAATATTACGAAAATCATTAGGCGCTACTTTTCTTATAACCTTAATTAGACAAAAAAATTAATCACATGGGTTTGTTTTCCTCCCATGTTCTTAATCTTAATCTTCCAATAATCATATCAAACACACAAGATTATGTAACGACCCAATTTCGCAGGCCCAGCAAGGCCCAATCAGTTTACAGGAAACCCTAGGTGAGTTACTATTTAAACAGAGCCAGCCTATTATTTTATTCAGAAAAAGTCTAAGTCGTCGAACCCCTGCAGATTTAGAGCCGTCAGAGAGAGATATTGGCGAACTGTCTCATCCACCGTCGACTGAGATCAGATCCGTCACGCCGCCGCCGTCTCACCCCCTAGGTAATCCGCAAACCACCTTTTCCGATTGGTTAAGTGCTGGCCGTTTCGTAAATCGTCGATATCTCTCTAACCATTGGGTTTCTCGCGATTTCAAGGCCACCAGTGTGTTCGTGACGTTGAGACGAGTCCGGAGCAGGAGTTTCAGCCCGAGAACCGCCGCGACGCGCCCACACGCGCAGGAGGAAGTTTCGCGCGTGAATCGCACGCGCCGCCATCTCCGCCGGACGTTCGCCGGAGCCACCGCAGCCGGCCACCGTCCGTTCGCCGTCGGGAAGCCGCCGCCGCATCGCCGCCGCGTCTCCGCCGCCACCGGTGATTTTCCGGTAAGACACCACCGTTGCTGGCCGCCGCCGGCGACCGGTCTCCGGCGACTCGCCGGTCGACTCGCCGGTAACTCGGTGACTCGGCCGAGTCGACTCAGCGAGTCAAGCCGTTGACCAGT
>NC_027751.1:6513575-6539412 GCF_000695525.1 Brassica oleracea var. oleracea
GGGGTGTATGGACTAGCTATATGCTATCATCGCATTGTTTGTGTTGTGTGATGCTTTAGGCATCTTGTTTGTTCATGTTAGAGCTAAACTTCCATAGTGGGAGTTCTATTTACTCAAGTCAGTGGTTTGCGTGTTTAGCATCCCATACCTCACGGAGTAACTCCCCTGTTGCTCACCCCTCTTTCTTCCCTTGCAGGTGAGCTTGATGAGTAGTTGGATATCTGGACGGTTTGGTGTCTTTGGGATCATTGTATTTTATTTCGATTTTAATTAACTTTTCGATTTAAGGTACTTGGTTTTTAAATTATAAACTCGTTTTTATTTGAAAATTATTTGATTAAAAGGTTCGACATTTTATTTGATTTTATAAATCGGTTTAATTCAATATTTTACCTTAAGTAACACGCCGTTCTCCATATAAGAGGTGACTGGTGTTACAGACTATTTAAATCATTCTTAAGTCCACTTCATAATTAGAAGGTAAAATATCGGTTACGTATTCGTCTCTATCTAATAGTTTGGATATCTACATCGACCGTACATATCTTCTATCAATATTCAGCTACGAGAATGACATTTACCACACATGTAACAGTTATAAAATTAGATCTCCGATGATTTTTTTTAACAGTTCCCACAAATCCTTGCATACTAAAAAGTTGATAAGTCGTACATGAGATATTCATATTCAACTTTCAGAATTTACACTAGTTATAATATTAAACTAGCTCAACTGTAGTAAATAAATAAAATTTACAAACACTAAAGACAGAATTTGTTTTTCAGCCCACTTCCCTGAAACTAAGGAATGAATACAAAATGGAAAATATTAACTGTCATATGGAAAAAAGTATCATAAATAGTAAAAAGAGAAAAGAAAAGAAAAAATACAGACAAAAAAAGCCGGAAGTGATGGAGCACATGAGGTAAAAGGCAAGAAGTGGCAGAGGGAGGATCACAGAAAGGATCTGCCTCAATTTGACAACTCATATGTCATGTCATTGCTCTCGCAATTATTTATCTGTTTCATAACCCACTTTTTCTCTGGTTGCATCAGAATTAACTTTTTTATTTACTACGGTCTTTGCTCTGTTTCACGTTCTATTTATTTTATTTTTTGTTCAACGATGATTTGATTAAAATAAAACAGAGGGATAAAGTTTAAGGTTCGGGGAGTCCATTAACAAACTTTTACAATTGAATCCGCTAGCCCATTCTGAGATCCGAGAATGAAGCTAAAACGACATGAAGTAAAAGAAGAAGAAGCGAGAGATGCAATGTCGGAGAGAGTCCCATAGAGCCCTGTCGTTCGTCGGTTTTCGTTAATTGCTTTGACAAGCACTTGAAAGTCTGATCTAAGCCAGATGTGGGTGATGCCGTGTGAGATAGCATGAAGAAGGGCCGCTTTCACCGCCAGGCCTTCAGCTAAGAGCGCCGAAGGAACGTGATCATGAACTTGAGCTCTCCTACCCGTTTCCTAGAGGTTCTGATCTATGAAAGTCCATCCAAGCCCAATTTTATTCAAATCTGATTTTCAAGAGGCATCGGTGTTACAGATGACCGTTTTGTGGAGATCGGGATAGTTTGTTGAGAGAGGCGGAGCTTGTGCATGTTGTTGGGCGGGCTTTTCTGTTGAAGCTTAAGCAGTGATCCATTCCTTCGCTGCGGCGATGGCCTTGCTAAGGACCTCTGTTGGCTCCGTGTGTCTTGTTTCAAAGATGAGACAGTTCCTTGCGGTCCAGATAAACCAGACAATCCAAGGAAGCAAGTTGACCTCGGTTCCAATTGGGGGGAGATTTAGACGGTGGCGGGATCTGTCGAGTTCCTCCGCAAAGTTTGAAGCCTGCAGGGGTAGAAAGGGAGATGACCATGGAACCAGGTTCCATACTTGTTGTGCAAACTTGCAATGGAAGAAGAGATGCAAGGTAGTCTCTTGTTCTCCGCATCTAATACACTTTGTGTTAGAGAGTAGACCTTTTTTTGTAGATTTTCTTCTGTAGGTAGTACGTTCTGGATGGTTTTCCATAAGAAGACTTGTATTTTTGGAAACGCTTGTGTGTTCCAAACAAATCGATACCAATTGAAACTTGCAAGTAATCTAGCATTGAGTTCTTGGAGAGCTCCCTTCCTTTGCAGAGACATGTAGACTGATTTTGTTGTGTATGAGCCGGAGGAGGGTTGAAGCCATGCATAGGAGTCTTCAGCTCCGGTTGTGCTTGGATGCAATAGAAGTATTTCATCTAGTAATGTTGGGAACTGCTTCTCGAGGGCGGCTCTATTCCAGATGCATGTTTCCCGGGTCAGGACATCCACTACAGCAAGATCTTTATCATCTAAAGTCAGAGGCCCCTCTACTGCTTTGGGAGATGAAGTTGATAGCCACGGGTCATGCCAAAGCCTTATGGAGTTTCCATTGCCGACGACTTTCCCCAGGTGCTGGATCAGGACGTCTCTTCCTTTCAGAACCCCACGCCATCCATGTGAAGCTGAAGCACTATAGGTGGTTTTGAGGAAAGCTTTGTTGTGGCAATATTTTTCCAAGAGAGTTCTAGCCATGAGACAATCAGGCTTGGTAACTATACGCCACGCTAATTTCCCCAGTAATGCTCTGTTGAATTGTTGGATGTCCCTGAAACCTAGACCCTCTATGTTTTTGGGTTTTGTCAATTTATCCCAAGATACCCAGCATATTCTTTTCTTTGTTTCGCTTGGATCCCACCAGAACCTTGTTGTTAACGTTGAATGAATGCGTTTGCAGAGACTTCCGGGTAGTTCGAAGCACGTCATTGCAAAGGTTGGCATTAAAGAGAGGATTGATTTTAGCATAGTCAGTTTGCCAGCTTGAGATAGTTGTCTAGAGGCTAAGCTGATTGCTTTTTGTTTGATTTGGTCCACGATCGAGGCGAAGAGATCTTTTTTGTTCCTGCCAAAGTGCTTCAGGAGCCCAAGGTATTTGCCTATTCCACCCTCTTTCTCAATGCCCATAGTTTGCTTTATACGTAGTTTTTCTTCGGGTGTTATTTTTGCTGAGAAGGTGATAGAAGATTTACTTGCACTAATCATCTGGTCCGATGCTGTCTCATAATCATTTAAAATTGTTTTGAGTGTTAAGCAGCTATTAGGGTCCGAGTGGACGAAAAACATGGTGTCGTAAGCAAACAGGAGGTGGTTGATCCGCGGGCTATGTGTGGCGACTTTAATTCCAGCCAATTTCCTATCCAGTTGTGATTTCCTACACATTCCAGAGAGAAACTCTCCGCAGAAGATGAACACATAAGGAGAGAGAGGGTCACCATGGCGTATCCCGCGAGAAGGTATACCTGAACCCAAAACTTCCTCATTTATTAAGAAAGAGTAGGAGACTGTAGAGATGCATTGCATTAGCCAGGTTATGTAGTCTTGATGGAAACCCATTCTGGATAAAACCTTATGGAGAAAATCTCATTCTAGTTTGTCATAAGCTTTGCTAATGCCAGTTTTAACTGCCATAGAACAGTTCTTCTTTGCGCCAGAAGCTTTTAGGTAGTGTAGAACCTCGTGTGTGATAAGTACGTTATCTGAGATTTCCTTCCCAGTGATGAAAGCAGATTAGTTCTCCGAAATAACTGTTTCTAGGACTGGTTTGTGTCTGAGAGAAAGGATCTTAGAAATCACCTTGTAATAGACATTGCATAGAGCTATAGGTCGATAGTCCATTACTTTCATAGGACTTGAGATCTTAAGGATCAACCTGATATGTGTGGCGTTGATGGAGCTAGGAAGCGAGCCTGATCTAAAAATTTTTTGAATTTCGTTGATGATTGCAGGAGAGACGGTTTCCCAATTGGATTGGAAAAAACTTGTTGAAAAGCCGCCTGGGCCCGGAGCCTTATCGAGGTGAATTGCAAAGAGAGCGTCCTTTATCTCTAGTGATGAGTGTATGGCAACGAGTTTTTCATTCATATTCTCCGAGACACAAGGATGGATTGCTTGATTTACAATTTCATCACATACAGGGTTAGAAGAGGTGAAGATGTCTTGGAAGTAGCTTGATATTTGTTCCAAGATTTGCTCTTTCTCATAGACAACCTCTCCCTCCTGGTTCTCTAAAATGGTAAGTCCGTTTCGAGCTCTCCTGCCTCTTGTTGATGCATGAAAGAAGCCAGTATTTTTATCTCCTAGTGTTAACCATAGTTGACTGCTTCTTTGTTTCCAGAATTCCTCCTTCGATTTGTACGCTAGTAACAACTCCTTGTTGAGGGAGGAGATAAGAAGGTTATTCGCTGTGGTTAGTGTCATCTCTTCGTCGACGGACAATTTGAGGGATTCGATCTTTTTTCGGCTATTGACATAATGTTCTCTACTCCATTTGGCGATTGCTTTCCTGCAGTTTGCTATGCGTGTTGCCACTGATAGGTTGTGTCCTTGGTTCCAGGCTACTTCAATCAGCTGAGTTATCTCTGGATTGTATCTTAACCTTCGGTCGTATCTAAAGATATGTTTTGGTTTGCGTTGGGTAGGATCCAGGATTGAGAGGAGAGGTATATGATCAGACTGTTGGAGATAGCGCGGTCGAGCCTACGGTGGACCACGTGATGTGTAATCCTTTCACATTCTATTTATATAACATTGTTTTTATCGTTGTTTCCCCTAGAATTATATATAAGTCTTGAAGTTATGTTTGGATCATTAATATTAGGGCGTGGGCAATATTATGAAGTAATGTATTGCTTTTGAGACTATTCAGGTGCAGAGTCGTTCTAAACTTCAATTTACATAGTTTAGTAATATGTTATAGTGCTGTTATTGCTGAATTCAAACAAACTCACAATTATCAATCACTACTACTTTGAATGATATAGGCTACAACTGCGGATTAGTTCGTCTGTGAAGAACTTTTCTAATATTCACAAGTTGTTATCAGCAATCGTGAACACTGTACGAAGAAGAAAAAATACTATAAGACGTGTACACAAATAAAACAACTCATGAAAATAAATATTAAAACAATTTCTTAGAATATATTTAGACTCGAATACAAATGTTTGCCGATATTTGGATTATGTTGTGATACCAAAAAGTTCCTGCCGGGTATGGATATTGTGTTTAATCTTTTTTTTGTGCAACCAATGTTTTCATTCATATCTTAAACACTTACCTGGATAAAAGCAACATCTAACAAGTGATGTGCAATTCTTTTAAGAAAATCAAGAGCAAAGCAATGTAAGATTGAGACATAAACTTAGACAAGTTTGATAAGATGTTGAAATCGATTTCAAAGGTGCCATCCGCAAGTAACCACATCAAGAAATTACGGCGTCCTTTGAATCTTTCAGACTTGAAAGTAGTCACTGTATATCGTGACTTTGAATGTTCCAAGACTTCAAAGTTCATTGAAATGAGTCTCGTTGTATCTTCCGGTCCCAAACAATCCGTTACACAAGATAACAAGCGGTAAGGAAAACAAATATATTCATTGGCTTTGGAGCCAAGAGAAGAATACCTCTCATAGAGAGGAGTTTTGATGGTAAGAGTCTTTCCTAGAGGACGTGTGGAAAAGATCTCGCATGGTCCTTGGCACGAGGATATTGTGCTTAATCATAAGTTATATTTAGACGTGAGAAAACTATGAACCGATTACAATTGTAATCGAATGTACTAAATGAAATTTTATTTATTCATTTTTTTTTGGGTAAAAAAAATTGTTTTGGGTTAAACATTTTATAGTGACTAGACTCCACCGCAAGCGGTGCCCCAAATCAAGAAAAATTTCTTAAAATTTTTTGGAGAGTCATAGTACCACCGCATCGACAGAGAGTCGAACCTGCAACCTATGGTAGTCGTCTGTAAAAAGGAGGACCACTGAGATACAAGCCCTTATCTATTTATTCATCTTTTGTATGCAATTATGTATAAAATTGATTGATAATTCACCCTCAATCCGGCTGATTTACATAGCAGCCCCATCCAAGGCCCACCCTATAGACTCTCATGATGGCTGTTTTCTTATCTGACTAAACTCACACTACCGCATTATTTATTGTACATTCTTTTAAGAATCATTTATTTTCTATTTTTCTTACAAGATTGGCTTGATACCGCAAAGCAATTTAAAATCATAAAAGAAGGCAGCCAATGTAGTAGATTTGTTTGATTCTTTGGCCGACCTTATAGTTCTAAAATTTTAAGTTATGTGCTTCGATTTTTCTAAGCAAGCTAAGAAACAAAAACAAATTATGTAACCTTTTACAAAACAAAACGAAACAAAAAATCTCTCAGCCAATTTTGTAGTTAACATTCATTTTTTTTTTTAAACAACTTGTAACGACTAGTCTGAATGAAGAAATGTAATAGAAAATGCAACCCATTGCAAACTTCTTAAAGAAAAATAATTGTGTGTTTAGATAAGATGCATTGACTTAATAATGATATGTCTCTGTTACATCTCTCACGAAATTCCTCATTTCAACTATTATTACACTACAACTCAGAATTGTCCAATGCATTATTAGTATTACTATTACTATTACAATAATGAATTTTATAATAAAATATTGTAAGAGCATAGCGACGTCCCATGTAAGATGTGTACATGTATTACATAAAAAAAAGATTTGTACATGTATGCGGTTGCCTAATTTGCATAAGCTAAGATATTGGGGGTGGTAGTGACAAGGGTCGATCATAAGAGAGTGAAAGTTATGTCTGCCTGATTATAGTGCTGGGAGACTCTAATATACGCTGGAGGTTTTGGTGCATGGTAGCCAAAACAAGTAATAGTGAGTAGTGGTGGTCAGATGTGATGGAACAGAGGATTTTTTGGTAGGGTTACGGAGTGAGAAAGCGAGAGTGGAGGAGGGACCATTACTCTTTACATGCTTTCCCAAAAGATACCGTTCTCAAAACGTGTCCAACTCAACCACAATTACTCATACGTCAAATCTTGTTTATTTACCAACAAAATCAAATTTGTAAAAGAATGTTAAAAACGTGAAAATGGTTTTAAACTTTTAATTATAACAAAATTGATTTACATTTAACCATATAGATAATCAATGAGACGTTTACACTGAGGGACACTTTCTCTTTTTTATTAACGCCTGAAAACACATTGTGTAGATGAGACACAATATTGGGATAACTGTCTTTTCGTCAAGGCCTTTCGCGCGAATTTGGAAAGAGAATGTTCACTTTAAGGAACCAAACCAGATAACACTATAGTTGGAATAAATGCATAAGGTGGAAAAGTAAAAGTAGGTATATGAGTTTTAAGGTCTCTTGTTTGGACCGTTGATTTTTTTGGTGAAACAAGATCTAATGGCTCAGAAGAGGCGTATAGTTTTGGCTCTAATAAATGTTGTTCTTTAACGTATAGTTTTTGTTTGTGAGAGTAGTGTGATGTCATGTGAACCACACAGCTGTAACTCTTTCACTGATAGATTTTTCTTTTGGTTTCTAAACAAAAATTTATCTGAACAAAATCTAATTGTTTAATACGAAAATAAATACAAATTAGGGGTTAACACATAGATTTTAAAGAATAAGCTAGTTCAGGTGGAAAACATTACTTGTGCACCCATAATAATCTGGGTTCAAACCCTTTTGATTTGTTTTTTATGTTGGTTAGGTCTTCTTGAAACGCTGCGTTTTGACTAGGCGATTTTGAGGGGATTTTGAAGGCGACGGAGATATGGTTTTTCATGATGGATACGGCTAATCCGTCGGGGATTCTAAACCCTCTCGAGGATAGATCGGTAATCAAGGGGGAAGATAAGAAGGAATCAACCGTGGAGAAACAAGAGAGGAGCTCGATTTTGACGGAAGAGAAGAGCTGGGTTTCGGCGGCTTAGGATAAGAAAAGTTTGAGGAAGTTTGAGGTAGAGATATCAACACAGGATGGGAAGAACAAGGTGGTGATACAAGATGAGGTCCTTGCGGATTCAACGCCACTGTGGGATGATTTTATCGTCGGGAAGTTTATGGATCTCGCTCCTCACATGGCGAAGGTTCATATGGTGGTGAACAAGATATGGAAGTATGGAGAGTTAGAATCGAAGGTGGATGTTTATGATGTAAATGCGACAATGATGAGATTTAGGATCTCAAATCCTAAAGCTCACGAAAAGATCCTAAAAAGGGGTATGTGGAACATTGCTGGAGTTCCCATGGTGGTGACAAAGTGGACTCCAAAGACGGAGGAAGAGAAGCAGAAGGAGACTGCGATTCCTATGTGGATTCTTTTGAGGAAGGTGCCATTGCACATGTATTCTTGGCAAGGTCTTAGTTTCATGACTAGCACCGTGGGGTTTCCTGATCGACTGCATCCTGAGACGATTGCGTGTACTAATCTTGAGGAAGCAAAAGTTTTTGTGAATGTTGATGTCTCTAAGCCTTTGCCCAAAGAAATCGACTTCGCTAAGGAGGGGAAGGAGTTCACAGTGGAATTTCACTACCCTTGGTTCCCATCAAAATGCAATCTATGCAGCAAGTGGGGTCATGCTGAGAAGGTATGCGTTATGAATGGAAAAGAGAAGAGAAGAAAGGAAGCTCCACAAGAGCTAAGGGATGCTAGTGGGGCTAAAACTGTCGCGCAACACTCTCCTATTGAGGAAGGTAAACAGGAGATAGTTCCCACTGTGAAGAGTCCCCAGATAGTGGAAAATGATAAATTGGAGGAAGATGCAGTAAGCATTCAGAAGGAAAGCAGAGTATCAGACTGGTCATTGGTCTCTCCAACGAAAGCATGTCGTGCTTCTTCTGGAATGTGAGAGGCTTTAACAAACCTTTAAAACATTATGTAGTCAAAGAGTGGATTCGAAACAAAGATATGAATTTTGGTTGTCTGTTGGAAACAAAGATTAAAGAAAGGAAGGCAGAGAGAATTATGAAGGAGGTATTTCAAGAGTGGCCTCTTATGACAAACTATGATTGTAGTCAAGGAGGTAGAATCTGGGTTTTATGGAGGGAATCTGTTCGTATGACACCGGTGTACAAATCAGATCAGCTAATTACTTGTTCAGTGGGGTTGGAAGATAATGAGGAGATTATGTGTACTTTTGTCTATGCGAGAAATTAAGTAGAAAAAAGAAAAGAGCTGTGGGAAGATCTTTGCAATCACCATAACTCTACTATATTCAAAAATAAGGAGTGGGTGATAATGGGAGATTTCAATGAGATTTTGGATGGTGAAGAGAATTCAAGGTTTGAAAGGTTGGGAACACTGCCTAGAGGTATTAGAGATTTTCAGAGAACGATGTTGCATTGTCATCTTTCTGACTTGGCTTATCATGGACTGTTATTTACTTGGAGCAATAAACAAGAAGAAGGCATCATCTGTAAAAATTGGATAGGGTCAGTATGAATGATGCTGCACTTCATCGGTTTTCAACTGCTTATTCTGTATTTGAGCCTGAAGGCTGTTCAAACCACATGCGATGTATGATTCAGTTGAAGCCACCACAAGAAAAAATTTGACGTCCCTTCAAATATGTGAATGCTATTGGAGCTTTATCAGGGTTTCTTCCAATGGTGGAGGAGTATTAGAAAACCACTGAGACTCTCTTTCATTCCACTTCAGCAATGTACAGATTCTCTAAGAAGTTAAAGCAGTTGAAGCCGATGATCAGAGAATTGGGTCGAAATGGGTTGGGGAATTTAACTAAAAGAACTAAGGACGCATATGAGAAGCTTTGTGATAAACAGAGGAGTACGCTTGCTAATCCGGGTGAAGTAGCAGCACAGGAGGAGGCTGAAGCCTATGAGAAGTGGATGCATGTAGCTAACCTTGAAGGGGACTTTCTAAAGCAGCGTGCGAAGTTACACTGGTTGGACGTCGGAGATCAAAACAATAAGACATTTCACAATGCTATAAGGATACGACAAGCTCAGAATATGATAAGGGAGATAAGGTGCTTGGATGGGAACACTGTTACAAATCACCAGAATATTAAAAAAGAGGCTGAGAGGTTTTTTTTGAGCTCTTGAATCTATGTCTAGCTGAGTATCAAGGAGCTACGGAGGATGAGCTAAAAGATATCTTGGATTTCAGATGTAGTTTGGAGGATTGTAGTATGTTGGAGGCGGAAGTAACTAAGGAAGAGATTCATAAGGTTCTTTTTGCCATGCCAACTAGCAAATCACCTGGTCCTGATGGGTTTCCATGCGATTTCTTCAAAACTACATGGTCTATCATTGGGCATGACTTCACGGTAGCTATTCAGTCGGTTTTCAAGTTTGGTTTTCTCCATAAAGGGGTAAACTCCACGATACTAGCTCTGATCCCTAAGAAGACGGACTCTATGGGGATGAGGAATTACAGGCCGATTGCGTGCTGTAATGTTTTATACAAGGTAGTGTCAAAGATACTAGCTAACAGATTGAAGAAGTTATTGCCAAGAATAATCTGCGAGAACCAGTCAGCTTTTATCAAAGGTCGATTGCTCATGGAGAATGTGCTCTTGGCTTCAGAAATGGTAAAGGATTATCACAAGTCTTCAATTCCTCCAAGGTGTGTAATGAAAATCGACATCTCTAAAGCTTTTGATTCTGTTCATTGGGAGTTTGTTCTGAAGGGATTAAAAGCATTGGGTTTTCCGGAAAAGTATATACATTGGATTAAGCTGTGTATCACGAGTTTGTCTTTTTCGGTTCAACTGAATGGGGATCTTGTTGGCTACTTTCAGTGTGCGAGGGGTCTGAGACAAGGCTGCTCACTTTCTCTTTATCTCTTCATGTTTTGTATGAATATCCTATCTAAGAAGATTGATAGAGCAGTGTTAGAGCAAAAGTTCAAATACCACCCCCGGTGCAAATCTCTCTCCCTCAACCATTTGTGCTTCGCGGATGACTTGATGGTGTTTGTTGAGGGATCAAAAGAATCCATTGAAGGTGATATTGAGGTGTTTAATGACTTTGCGGTATGGTCAGGTTTGAAGATCAGCATTGAGAAATCCACAATCTATATGGCTGGTGTCTCTGCAGAAGAGAGGACAAGAATATTATCAAACTTTCCCCTAGCAGAAGGAGCTCTCCTTGTGAGGTACTTAGGTCTCCCGTTCATGACTCAGGCTATGAGAAAGCAAGATTATCAGCCTCTAGTAGAGAAAATAAGAGGTAGGATCAACACTTGGACCACTCGTTTCCTATCTTACGCAGGCTGGCTGTTGCTGATCAAAGCTGTCCTCATGAGTATTGTCAATTTCTGGTCTGCTGCATTTAGACTTCCGAGTCAGTGTATTAAAGAAGTAGAGCAACTTTGTTCAGCATTTCTGTAGACTGGTCCTAATCTTAAGTCTACTGGAGCTAAGGTTGTGTGGACTGAAGTCTGTAAGGAAAAAGAAGAAGGTGGTTTGGACTAAGGCCTCTTAGAGAAGTAAACAAAGTTAGTGGTTTGAAGCTTATTTGGAGACTGTTGAATGGGAATTCGTTGTGGAGCAAATGGGTGAAGGTTAACCTGTTGAAGAAGAAGAGTTTTTGGGAAGTAAAAACTGATATACAAACAGGATCATGGATGTGGAAAAAATTGCTCAAGCTCAAGGAGGTTGCTACGAGTTTCTACAGGAAGGAAATTGGTAATGGGCGTCACACTTCATTTTGGTTTGATAAATGGTCAGAGAGAGGAGTTCTGGTTGACTTACTGGGAGCTAGAGGCTTTATCGATATGTGTATTAGAAAAGAAGCTACTGTTGAAGAAGCAATCCTCTGTTTCCGTAGGAGAAAAAGGCATCGTGTGGAGATTCTGAATGAGATTGAAGAGGAGTTGGCAAGGTTTAAAGACAAGTTGTGTGTCAAAGTTGAAGATGTTAGCCAGTGGAGAAGGGCGTCGGGCTTTAAACAAGTTTTCTCGACTTGTGAGACTTGGAGACTGATTAGAGAAGAGAAGGATAAATGCGACTGGGCTAGTTGTATTTGGTTCTCGCAAGCTACCCCGAAGTACGCATTTATGGTTTGGTTGGCTAACATGAACAGACTGTCTACTATGGATAGGATTGCTCGGTGGAGTCAAGGAGTGGATACTACTTGTGTGCTTTGCAAGAACTCACCGGAAGACAGGAATCATCTGTTCTTTGAGTGTGCTTATTCATCTCAAGTTTGGGAAAGTCTCAGCAGAGGAATCATGGGAACTTCTTTCACAAACTCTTGGTCTGATATAGTGCAACTAATTGTTGGAAGATCAATGGAAAAGAAGCTGTTCTTTTTTCTCAGGTACACTTTTCAGATTGCAATTCATGCATTGTGGCGTGAGAGAAATAGAATTAGGCATGGAGAAAAAATGCTGCCATTGATAATTTTGAAGAAAATGTTGGATAAGGGAGTGAGAAACAAGTTGAGTCAGTTGAGATCAAGGAGAGTGAAGGGAATGGAGGATACATTGCAAATATGGTTTGGCACAAGAGGGTGATAGTATTAAGGAGTAATCTCAGTACATAAATTAGAGTAAAGGATGCACTTTTGATGTATAAAAGTCTTTTTGATGAATAAAAATTTAACATTCATTCAAAAAAAATTAAAAAAAATAAATACAAACGTTTACAAAATGCAGAAACTTTCATCTTATACAAATCTCGTAAATACCCAGAACATGGAAGACAAAGGTGGGATCTTCATTGTTATCCATATCTCATCTGACAACCTCTTATCTGACCATTGCGCACTTGACCCTCCCCCCCACTCTCATGTCCACAGCCACCACATCCACACAACTGTCGTCCACACCGATCACATCCACACGTCACGACATCAACAACATCAACACAACCACTGACCGTGAGAACCCCGTCCACAACTCTTCCGACCACATCAACAATATCCACACACACATTGACCAAAAGAGCTACCATCACCTCCATTAATCACCACCTCCAGTATCTCCTCTCCCTCTATTACCACTTTCGTATCCACCACCGAGAGCTCCATCCACAACTCTTCTGGTCACATCAACAACATCAACACAACCACTGACCGTGAGAACCCCGTCCACAACTCTTCCGACCACATCAACAATATCCACACACACATTGACCAAAAGAGCTACCATCACCTCCATTAATCACCACCTCCAGTATCTCCTCTCCCTCTATTACCACTTTCGTATCCACCACCGAGAGCTCCATCCACAACTCTTCTGGTCACATCAACAACATCAACACAACCACTGACTACGAGAACCCCGCCCACAACTCTTCCGACCACATCAACAATATCCACACACAAGCCACCGTCACTTTCATAGGGTTTGGCCGAGAAAACAGAGTCAACTAGTTGTTCTAAGAAGCGGGGTCTAACTTTCCATGTGGAGTTTGTCTGTGAATCAAAGGAGGCGGAGAAGAATAGAGATCGAGATCGAGAACTAATCGGAAAGAGCGTTGAAGACTACGCGGCGGCGGTCGGGGCCAAGGAGCGATCCAGATACTGAAATCGAGAGGTAGAACATGGTAATACGATGTCGAGAGAGACGAATCAAGAAGATTTAGAGCCGCATCGAAAGTATCTTTCTCAGATTACAAATTTGTCGCACGGGAGAAAAGGGGTAGGGTTTCGTCGTTTCATAGTTTTCTCAGATTAGGGATTTTGTTTGAAAGAGGAACCGACGCCAAAGAGATAAAGTGATGTTATATTTAGATTTTTAATTTATCAGATAGATAGTGTAACGAAATGAGATGTCCTTTAGTTAGAAGTTATGTTGGTAATTTTGTTAGGGTAATGTGTCTTGTATGTCCAATGTGTCTCTTAGTGTAATTGACAACTTAGAATGTGTCTCCTAGGGTAAAAATTTCATAATCAATCCGAAGAATTTTATATTAACTTCACAAACACTTTTTAAAAGAAGCAGATATATAGACTACCGGGATTGTAAAACTCTTATAACCCTTTACAGATTTTAACGAGCTACGAAAGGTATGACTGGTTTTCCTACTACCACCCACAAACGCAGTTTTTGCGGTTGTTAGCGGTTGTTGGCGTTTTATAACAATCATTCAAACTGCTATAAACCGTTTCAAACTGTTTCAAACCTCGTAAATCCAAAAGTTGGTTCCACCTAGCGTTTACGGTTGCGGGAGGATAATTTTTTTTTTCTTTTTTTAAAACAATATAAATACAAAATAAAAATAAAAATAAAAATTTTAAATTTGAATTATAAAAATACTAAAATATATTTATTATATTTTAATTAATATTATAAAATTTTAAAATAAAAATGTTTTCTATAATTTTTAAAAATTGAAAACTATAATTTTCTAAATATAATTTTTATATTTATTATAATATTATGATTTTTGATATTTTTATTATTATAGAAAATGTAAATATTGTTAATTTATTATTTAATCACTGCTGCATTTGGTAGTTAACCAGTCATAAGTATCCTCGCAAACGCACTAATTTCTAACCGCAGAACCAGTCGTACAAATCTCTTAAAACCGCTAGAAACCGCAACCATCCGCATCCGCAAACTCTCACAACCGCAACCGCTGCGTTCGAACCAGTCAGACCCTAAGTTTAGCGATATAGTTTAGAGAAAAAAAAACAGTTGTAAAAGTTTAGTACTTGTTGATAAAAAAAAAGTTTAGTACTTGTTGATAAAAAAAAAGTTTAGTACTTTAAGTTTTGATTTAATTTTGTTCATTAGATAAAGTTTGAGAAACTAAAAGCATTTCCAAAAGCAATTTTATCTCAAAAATCAATTTTATTTGTAAGATTGAAAGAACTTTAAGGTTTGAAGGTGTTTCTCTCCAATGACAAAACTTTAAATCTAACCTTAGTAAAATATATATTTGCATTTTAGCCTTTGATATTAATCAAAACTGATTAAAGTTATCAAAACTTTTTTATATAATATATTAAAGTAATATTATTGACAACATTGATTAATAAAAACCTATTTTATAATAAATAATAACTGAAAAAAAATTTAAATCATTAGTCACAAATAAAATACTAAACTACTCATATAATTAATTTTGTATGCTTTTATATATGATCAACTAATAAATTTAAAATAATAAATTAACTTTTTAGTAGTTATATATCAGTTATGAACTAAATTAATATTTACATATAAAATATTAAAGAAATATAAAAGTTATAAGGATGAAAATGACAGATATTAAAGTTAACAAATTATTTAGAAGACAAATAATTGTGAGGACTCAAAAATATGAAATCTCAAATATAAGGTTTTGTACGATGAAACATTATATTTGAGGTTTCACTGTACAAACTTTATATTTGAAGTTTTGAGGTTGTTTTTAGAGAACATCTAATCTATTAATTTAGGGTTCTATTTTTATCCACCATCAACAAGTCATAGTATGACCACTAAAATTTTTGCTAATATGACATATTTGATTATTTACATTAATAATAAACCAACTATAAAATTGAAATTTATTCTTTTTAATTATAACAAAATTTGATGAAAAAGAATATAACAAAATTTTACTTAAAATTTTAAATATTTAATTTCGTAAGTAGTAATATAATATTGTTATAAATCAATGTTAACTAAAATTTTATTATAAAACAAGAAAATAAAAATTATATACTATTTTCTTATAAATTCTTTGATTAAATTCTATATTATATAAAAATAGAAGTGCTATATGAATTAAATATAACAAATTATATTAAATAAGCAAGTTAACAATTTTTTTTTAAACCGTTTCATTTATATAAATTATCGCTCATCATTAAAATGGGTTAAATTTCTTAAAGTATATAATGTTTTTATACAAAATTAAATTTATTAACATAGGTTAAACATTTATATCTACAACTATATATTATCTTTTTATTTATTTTGAAACTCTCAAAAATATATTGTTTACAATATTTATATATAAAATATAATAGTATATAATAACATTTAGTTCATATACTATTTAAAAAATATGTTATTAGAAAACTATTAAATTTTAATAATTAATTTAAAATATTAATGACAAATCAAAATTTAATTATATTTTTTAACTATAACAAAATCTGTTGAGAAAAATTTAGAAAATATTACCAAATATTCAAATATTTTTTATAAAATAATATGTTAATGTAGTAACTTACAAAAATTCAAAATTCATGTAATCTTCCAAACTCAAAAAATAATAGTGTAATTTTTTTAAGTTATCTAAACAAAATATAAATTTTATAAAATAAATCTGCAAACTCAAAATGATAATAATTCAAATTTTACAAAAGATGAAATCATAGATAATAAATAATAACTTTTTGAAAGGCACCACAAAAAAACAAACTATATATGTTGTGAAAATTATGCAGTCAAGTATTTTGAAATCTTAATTAAAAAATAAAAAAAAAACTTAATAACATAACATCCAAAAATATCATATGTCAATAAAATTTACTAAAATAATATGATAGATTCTACTATGTATAAAATTTACTAAAATAATAGGGCTATATTATTATTACAAAAAGTTTTTTATTTATAAATCCCGTAAAATACTAAAATAATATATGCCAAAGTATATTTTTTTAAACATAAAATGTAAATATAAACTATCTTAAACATATTTATTTTCTATAATATAAATAAATAAATTTAAAAATGTATAAATTTTAAAAAAAATTGAAGGAGGTACCAACTTGATTATTTCATATTGTTATTTTATTGTACATAACTCAAAAATATATTAGTAAGTAATAAAAATTAATAACAAAGTAAAATGTATTAAACAAACCACTATATATTAATAATGCATAATAAAAAATATAAACAATAATATTATTGAGTTACACAATATATAATACTAAAATGAAAATTATATATTTAAAACATTTGTAAAAATATCAAATACATTTATAAAATAAAACAAATATCCGCACAGACGTACGAGTTAAAATCTAGTAAAATCTTATATTTGAGAGTTTTAAGGTTGCTCTTATAGATGCTCTAAATCTGAATTGAATTTCAAAGATATTCTCATTATATAAATAAAAATATTCTTAATATATCTACTTTTAAAGTTATCTTTGGGATATTTTTTTTTACAACCTATAATATTTGGAATTCCAAAAAAAAAAAGCAAATTTTTTTTAGTGACTCTTTAAAGAATTCAATTTAAGGAATATCTGAAGAAGAAAATCAAAATGACTATGGATACTAGAAAGAATTAGAGAAGCAAAGTGAGAAAATTCAAAATTGTAACGCTTTATGGTCTGAAAATATAAAATTTGACGCTGAAATGATCAAAGTTGACTCAAAAGGTGGATAAAAGTCTTGAAAATTATGATAATAAATTTTGAGAATAGTTATGATTGATGTGAAATAATGTCTACAAATAAAAGAGAATATGATGTTTTCGGTGAATAGAATGTCATATTTATATATTTTACCTTTGATGAGGCTGAACTGAATTCGAGTCATGAAATTATTATTCTCATTGGATTTGGAGTTTCGGTAAACCAGTACAAAATATCCAAATGTTTTTCATCTATCACTTGTGCAAATCTCTTGACAAGCCATTATTTATCTTCAAACTATTTTAAATCCGTACAACTAACAAATTCGATGCTAGAAAGCTTGGAAAAAACTCTCATACCTTATCTTTTGTTATATTTAATTAATCCAATGCTTTTATGTATCACATGCAGAAGATAAACAATATCTGGTTTAATCAATCTCCCATGAGCAGAAGTTTTAAAAAAGTAGTTTAGCAATCGCGGTGAAGAGATATATAATTACAATTAACTTTTGTCTTTGACAAAAAAATACTACGAGTTTCGTCCCAATTATTACAAAACAAAAGTTTTAAAAAGCATTAAAATATATACATATTAAAAATCATTCTTCTGAAAATAATGCTTGCATCCAAAGTGAAAATGCGACACTTAATCTGAATTTTTGACTAAAGATGATGACTGTGAATTTCTTCTCTTTGAATAGATTCACCTAAATTTTCATATATGACCATCATTTCCTAACACCATTCACTTAGACTACATTGCACAAAAACAGGTTTATGCGAAGTTCCATCCCTTGGTCCTGAGTCTAGCAGTATGGTCACATTGTCAAATCTTAGAAGAGTCAAAGCCACATAGCCTTATCTATCGGATTATGTAAGTAATTACAGCAGTCTAAAAATTCATAAAACCAACCTAAAAAATTATAAACCCTGCCCTTTTTCAAAAAATAAAAAAATAAACCTTTTCTCAAAAACAAACCCTACAAAACTATAATTTAAGAAATAACAATAAATATGAATATTTTAAAAAATTATTCTGGATTTTTTCCATAGTAAAATATGATACTTGATGTGAATCTTATGAATTTGTTGTTACGAATCTTAGATACTAAAAATTTGCTGCAAGTTTTAGACTATTTTCAATCCATTTTTATATTAGAGATCTCTAAAATAGAAAAAAATATAGAAATAATGGTTTTGCTCAAATGTGTTTCTCTGTAATAGAGGAATGTTATATTAACCTTTATAAATAGATGAATGCTATTGTTTCTTCTATAGCATTCCTCTATTTGTAGAGACAAATATAAAGAACACTTGGAGCAAAACCCTAATTTCTATTTTTTCTTCTATTTCAGAAATTTTCTATTATAAAAATGGGTTGAAGATGCTCTTACAACCACATACTTTATCTACCTAATTATTTAAGTAATTATAGAACCAACCTATAAAGTTATATTAAAGCTATAACATTTGAATTTTGTTTAACCTATGAGATTACAAAAGAAGATTATAGGTACGATGTCAAAATATTTATGAATTGTAATCTATTTTTTATCAAACTTTTTAAAAATTTGATAAAAAATAATAATCTACTAAGAAATAAATTTGGCCTAAGAAATAGTCGATAGATGTGCTTATACAGGGAACATGTCTGCTTCATTGTTGGAATACTCTAATTTGGTAAAGTGTCAGTCGACTAATTAATAAATTGACAGGAACAAGTATGAAC
This sequence comes from Brassica oleracea var. oleracea, assembly GCF_000695525.1. Taxonomy (NCBI): domain Eukaryota; kingdom Viridiplantae; phylum Streptophyta; class Magnoliopsida; order Brassicales; family Brassicaceae; genus Brassica; species Brassica oleracea. The sequence continues at coordinate 6,532,485 of NC_027751.1, forward strand.
AAAATATATCCGGGATTGAAATGTAAATTATTTTTGAATGAAATGAGCTTTCAAGTGAAGGAATAGAATTGCAAATACAACATCAAATTTTTTTTTGAGTGTTTTATAAACAATGTCACACGCCTAACTATTAAAAACTAACTAATCTTTTAAAAAAGCATAATACATTTTAAGGGTGGGCACTTTACCCGATATCCGAAGCCACACCCGAACCCGATCCGAAAAACCCGAACCGAAGTAGCAAAATATCCAAACGGGTATTGAATTAGGAGAGATTGAATATCCAAACCCGAACGCGTAATATCTGAACCCGAATGAATATCTGAAGATAACCGAACTTATGTATAATTAACCATATATTTCTAGTTTACATCTCTCATTTTATATAAAATATTTATATTGATACTACACATACTTTAAGTTCATATGGTATACATAGAATTGCGGAGAAAATTATTTTTAACTCACTTAAAATGCATGTCAAACTTTATATTTCAAAAATTAACAAAAAGTTACATCCAAAATTTAAAAACAATAACCAAATTAATGTCTTTTTTAGTTTCAAAATGTTATGTCCAAATCTATTAACAATTCAATCTATTAAAAATAAAAAATTAGTTAAATAAAAGTTATATTTTTAAATACAAGAAATTTGAGAAATAAAAATTTTAATTTTTTTCTTTTCAAAATCTAAATATCCGAACCCGATCAGAAATAACCGAACCCGAACTAAAAATATCCGAACCTGGCCCGAAGTACAGAAATACCCGAACGGGTTCTATACCTTTATACCGAAATACTCGAAAATCCGAAATACCTGATCCGAACCCGAACGCCCACCCCTAATACATTTTTAGCAAATTTACTTTTTATTGTTCTTTTTACCAGCTACTTAATACTAATCTATAATCATAAATTTAAATTTTTACATAATGCAATCAGAAAAGAATTTGAGATCCCAATGTGAGTAGAAAATAAAATAAAGATCCCAATGTAAAATAAAATAAAATAAAAATCATATTCATACCCAAAATAAAAATCATATTTAATGGAATTTAAACTTTTACCTCCACGCGCCACTGTCAGAAAGATTTTTCTTCCCCACTTGTGCGTAAAAAAGGAAAGAAGCCAGTGTCGCAGTCGCTAAAACCCTTTTCTCAATTTTCTTTCTACTTTTAATCTTTTTATTTATTTGCCGTCTCTATAGTCTAATCACGTAAGTTGTCTGGTTTTTAAAGCCTCTCTCTTTGGTCTCCTCTTTGAGTTTCTCTTCCATCACGCCGACGAAGTTAGATATATAATAATAACATCTACTATATCCGATGGAAGAAGTTGCTCTTTGCAATATTATTTGGTGAGCATTTCTTGAATTTAATACCTCTTCCTTCACACACACGCTCTCTCTCTCTCTCTCTCTCTCTCTTATCTTTAGTTGTGTTAGTGTATGCTAATTAGTGTTTTGAGGTCAGCATTAACTCCCCTGTATAGTTATGATAAGAGATCATTTGCAAAAAGTCTTGCTTTTTTTGTCATTCTCTTATCTCTTTGGTGATTCTTGAAGTTGAATTGGGTGTTTCAATTTTCAGATCTCTCTGTTTTTAAAAGATTCTAGATTGGTTGCTCTGTTTTTGGTTGCTCTGTTTTCTTAAAGACTGTAGATTTGTTGCTCTGTTTTTGGGTCTTTTTAGAAAAAGTATTGATTTTTTTCTGGAGAATTTGACGCAGATGAAGAAGGGATGGTGTTGAGATGGGAAGGAGTGATGTCTCGAGATGAAGGAGAGGCAACGTTGGAGTGGTGAAGAGGATGCATTGTTACGTGCCTACGTGAGACAGTTCGGTCCGAGAGAATGGCATCTTGTCTCTGAGCGTATGAACAAGCCTCTGAACCGTGACGCAAAGTCTTGTCTCGAACGGTGGAAGAACTATCTTAAGCCAGGGATCAAGAAAGGGTCATTGACAGAGGAAGAGCAGAGGCTCGTGATCCGTTTACAGGAGAAACACGGCAACAAGTGGAAGAAGATCGCCGCGGAGGTTCCAGGGAGGACGGCGAAGCGGCTAGGGAAGTGGTGGGAAGTGTTCAAGGAGAAGCAGCAGAGAGAAGAGAAAGAGAGTAACAAGAGAGTCGAGCCTATTGACGAGAGTAAGTACGATAGGATCCTCGAGAGTTTCGCTGAGAAGCTTGTGAAAGAGAGGTCCTCTGTTCCTGCGGTGATGGCTAGTTCAAACGGAGGGTTTCAACAAGCTCCTCCGCCTCCTAATAATAATCATGTGATCCCTCCTTGGTTAGCTACTTCTAACAACGGGAACAATGTTGTTGCAAGACCTCCCTCGGTGACTCTCACTCTATCGCCTTCAGTGGCTGCAACACCTCCTCAACAACCTATCCCATGGCTGCAGCAGCAGCAGCCTGAGGCCAGCCCGGGAGGTCTTGTGTTAGGGAGTATGATACCGTCTTGTAGCGGTAGTAATGAGAGTGTGTTCATGTCAGAGCTAGTGGAGTGTTGTAGAGAGCTGGAGGAAGGGCACAGAGCTTGGGCGGAGCATAAGAAGGAGGCGGCTTGGAGGCTAAGGAGATTAGAGCTGCAGCTAGAGTCAGAGAAGACAAGTAGACAAAGGGAGAAGGCAGAGGAGATTGAGGCAAAGATGAAGGCTCTGAGGGAAGAGCAGAAGATGGCGATGGAGAAGATTGAAGGAGAGTATAGAGAACAGCTTGTTGGTTTGAGGAGAGACGCCGAGGCCAAGGACCAGAAACTAGCTGATCAGTGGACATCTAAGCATATCAGGCTCACCAAGTTTCTTGAACAACACATTGGATGCAGGCAGAGACTATTAGACCGGCCCTGAATCCTAAACCAAAACACCTGCTATGATCTCCTCTCCTCTTTGTTTTGTAATGTAATGTAAGCTTTTTTGTTTTTGTTTTTGTAATGTTAATCAGACTTTTGGGTTCCTTAACTCAGCTTTTATTGTATGTGTTGGTTTCTCTTCTTTAATCATTTGGTGTCTCCAATGTTTTTTTCAAAAGCTTGGTGTTGAATGTAGGCATGATAAACTTTCCACAGTTCATAACTTTAATTGATAAAAGTGTAGAAAATATAAAACATAGAGCACATGAAACACATTCCTGTATTATAATTTATAAAGAGAAAGATGTGTCATTAATCATTATTAACTCTCTTAAAAAAAATCATTATTAACTCAAAAGACAGTTGAACTCAATAAGATGAAAATGAAAGAACAGAAAAACAAAGAGTAACTCGCTTCTTGTCTGAAAAATGATGAAGTTCATACTTAGAAGCACTTCCTGTGAACAATAGATGGGCCTGACTCATCATACTCAGCCTTTGCAATCCACATCTGCACAAGTTGAAACAAAAGTTCATAGTTAACTTGTTTTAGTCAAGCTGCATGATAACAAGAGACAGATGAGACTGTTGTGTACCTGCTGGAAGGTACTGAGTGAGGCCAAGATGGACCCTCCAATCCAGACAGAGTATTTCCTCTCCGGAGGTGCAACAACTTTGATCTTCATGCTGCTTGGAGCCAAAGCAGTGATCTCCTTGCTCATTCTATCAGCAATCCCCGGGAACATTGTAGTTCCACCACTGAGGACGATGTTACCATACAAGTCCTTTCTGATGTCGACATCACACTTCATTATGGAGTTGTAGGTTGTTTCATGGATACCTGGATTCTCCATACCAATCATAGACGGCTGGTAAAGAACCTCAGGGCAACGGAACCGCTCAGCACCGATGGTGATCACTTGTCCATCAGGCATCTCGTAGTTCTTCTCAACAGATGAGTTTGTGTTGGATGTCTCTAGCTCCTGCTCGTAGTCAAGAGCAATGTAGCAGAGCTTCTCCTTTATGTCTCTGACGATTTCACGCTCTGCTGTGGTGGTGAAAGAGTAGCCACGCTCGGTTAGGATCTTCATAAACGCGTCGGTAAGGTCACGACCCGCGAGATCAAGACGTAGGATGGCATGTGGAAGTGCATAGCCCTCGTAGATAGGAACCGTGTGGCTCACACCATCTCCAGAGTCAAGCACGATACCTACACATACCAAAATAATCCAAGAAAGGCTTTACGTAAAAGGATTTAAGTATAAAACAGGTCCTAAGATTTTCGTGGCTATAAACAATTCAGTAAGAGTTCGAAGAAATACAATATTTTTTAATACATTTATAAGTATACTAATATTTTTAATTATTTGGATTTGTTGGTTTGTCGGTTTGATCTTTTATATACCAAACCATATCTATATATTCTTAAAATAACTTTTATTCGATTTATTCGGTATTAGTAAATCCAAACCATTTTCTCTATTTTGGTGTGGTTTGATTTTACAGGATTGAACACTTTTGAGATTTAGGAACCTATGATTATAAAAAATATTTTTTATTTTGGTGTTTATAAGTCAATATTTCATTTGTATATGCTTGGACAAGGAGGCAAAAAAAAGTTTGTCACTGACCGGTTGTACGACCACTGGCGTAAAGGGAGAGCACAGCCTGAATAGCCACGTACATGGCCGGGGCATTGAATGTCTCAAACATGATTTGGGTCATCTTCTCACGGTTAGCTTTAGGGTTGAGAGGTGCTTCGGTGAGGAGAACGGGATGCTCCTCGGGAGCAACACGGAGCTCGTTGTAGAAAGTGTGATGCCAGATCTTCTCCATGTCGTCACAGTTGTTGACAATGCCGTGCTCAATAGGGTACTTGAGAGTTAGAATACCACGTTTGGATTGAGCTTCATCTCCAACGTAAGCATCCTTTTGTCCCATGCCAACCATCACACCGGTGTGACGTGGACGACCAACAATGCTGGGGAACACAGCTCGAGGTGCATCATCCCCAGCAAAACCAGCCTTATTCAATACAGAAAACAAGATGAAACATTGTGAATGGGATCAAAGAAACATTATCTAATGACTGAAAATGAACTTACCTTAACCATTCCAGTTCCATTGTCGCAAACAAGAGGTTGAATGTCTTCACCGTCAGCCATTTTTGGTACGTTTTTGCAAACCAAAATATTAGATTTGAAGAGTAGAAGAGAGGAACAATGGAAGGAGAAGCTTAAATGAGGCAGAGAAGAAAGAATGGAACAGAAACGGGTCCAAAGGCTTCGAATTCGGCTCACCTTGTTTACCAATGATCAATTTGTTATTTTTAACCACCCCCTTTTCACGGTCAATGTACATATGAGTTTCAGATTCGTTTTAGTCTAAATTTAGGTTTTTCAGTTTTTTAGTTTTTATATATCTGATATCCAAAAATAAACCTTAATCTAATACAATGAGATTTGGTAATTGGACATGCATGACTTAAGTTGGAATTCGAGTTTTGTTTAATTTTTTTAAATAAACTTTGATTTTAGATCGGTTTTGGTGGCATAGAATCCGTGCAGCGCACTCAAGAAGATTCAATTAGGGTTTTCTGATAACCAGTTTAGCCATTGTACCTATGTTCCCAATCTGATTCCATTTTTTCAGTTAGCTCAAATTAAGAGGAAAACAATAATTATGTTGTAAAACTTAGGATTGGAATCAATAAGTTCTTATTTCATTAATTATAAAGTGTGCCCTTTATATAGGGAATTACAAGATAGATAAAAAAAAAGATTACAAATCATAAACACAAAGGGAAAAGGAAAAGGAAAATACAAGGTAGCCGCATCTCTCTCTTTGGCCGACTCTCTCTCCTCTCTCTCTCTCTCTCTCTCCTGCGGATTGGGCCTCTAATGGATCGGGCCGGTTATGGACATCCATCACATGATTTATAACACTCCCCCTTGGATGCCATAACCATACAGAGTTCGTAATACGCTTTGGATGTTGCCTCATTAAAACCTTATCAGGAAAACTCAGTGGGAAAAAACCTAGATGAAGGAAAAAGAGTACAACACGTATTACTCCCCCTGATGTGAACCTCAGTGAAGGTCTTTCAGTCGACGCATTCCAATCTGATGTGTGAGCTTCCTGAATGTAGAAGTCGTGAGTGACTTAGTGAATAAGTCAGCTGAATTTTCGCTGGACCGTATCTAGACGACATGGACCTCGCCGGCTTTCTGAAGCTCGTGCGTGAAGAAGAACTTAGGCAATATGTGCTTCGTCATGTCTCCTTTGATGTAACCGTCTTTGAGCTGAGCAATGCACGCATCATTGTCCTCATACATCACGGTCGGTTCCTTGCACTCGACCATCCCATAATCTGATCGGACATGTTGGGTCATCGACCTTAACCAGACGACCTCGCGGCTGGCCTCATGAATGGCCAATATTTCCGAGTGATTAGACGAAGTGGCCACGATCGTCTGTTTCATGGAACGCCATGATATGGCCGTACCTCCATGTGTAAAGACATATCATGTCTGTGATCGAGCATTGTGTGGATCTGATAGATAGCCAGCATTAACAAAACCAACTAAACCATTTTTGTTATGGTTAGTATAAAATAGACCCAAGTCTTTCGTTCCTTGCAGGTAACGAAGAACATGTTTAATCCCATTCCAGTGCCTCTAGGTCTGACATGAGCTAAACCTAGATAGTAGGTTCACGGCAAAGCTTATATCAGGCCGTGTGTGAGTTGTCAAATACATTAAAGCTCCTATGACACTAAGATATGGCATTTCGGGACCTAGGACATCTTCATCGTCCATTTTGGGACGTAAGGGATCAATGTCCAGGCCGAGTGACCTCACGACCATGGGGCTGGACAAAGGGTGTGAGTCGGCCATGTTAAACCTCTTGAGTACTTTTTCTGTATATGCCATTTGATGCACAAGGATTCCATCATTTATGTACTCAAGTTGTAATCCCAAACAGAATTTCGTTTTCCCGAAATCTTTCATCTCGAATTCTTTCTTAAGGTATTCAACCGTTTGGGAAATTGTATCCAGAGGTTCCTAGGATATTCAGATCAT
>NC_027751.1:6540532-6543299 GCF_000695525.1 Brassica oleracea var. oleracea
TATCTCCCCCTAATGTTGGAAGTTCGGATTCATTGAAATGACAATCTGCGTATCTGGCCTTAAATAAATCACCCGTAGTTAGCTCAAGATACTTTATAGTGGTGGGAGAATCAAATCCAACATATATTCCCATCCTCCTTTGAGGTCCCATCTTTGTTCTCTGTGGTGGAGCAATTGGAACATAAACTGCACAACCGAATGTCTTAAGATGGGAAATGTCTGGCTCATGACCCGTAAGCAATTGTGATGGGGAATACTTATGTTCACTAGATGGCCTGATGCGTATGAGCTCGGCTGCGTGAAGGACGGCATGTCCCCATGCAGAAACCAGCAGCTTTGATTTCATAAGCAACGGTCTAGCAATGAGCTGTATGCGTTTTATAAATGATTCGGCTAAGCCGTTCTGTGTATGTACATGTGCCACGGAGTGTTCCACAGTTACCCCCATGGACATACAGTAATCATTAAACGCTTGGGAAGTAAACTCACCAGCATTGTCAAGACGTATAGTCTTCAAAGAAAAATCTGGAAAATGAGCTCGTAATCGAATTATCTGAGCAAGTAACCTGGCAAATGCCATGTTTCTGGTCGAGAGGAGACAGACATGCGACCATCTAGTGGACGCATCTATGAGGACCATGAAATATCGAAATGTCCCACTAGGTGGGTGAATTGGTCCACATATGTCTCCTTGAATTCTTTCCAGAAAGTTTATCATTTCCTTAGTGACTTTAACTGGTGATGGCCTAGAAATGAGTTTCCCTTGGGAACAAGCAACACACGATAGGTGCTTAGGGAAAAAAAATTTTCTCTTTAAGGGTATGTTCGTTAGTGCTCAGGATCAGTTTACACATCATGGTCGAACCGAGATGGCCAAGCCGATCGTGCCATAAAGTGAAGTTGACGATTGCCTCTTTATTAAAAGTGGCATTGGCCTCGATCATATTGACTTTAGCATGGTAAAGACCGGTAGATAGTGCGGGTATGGATTCTAAAAATTTCTTATTGCCATGGACGATTTCAATGATCTGAAGGGATTCTTTGTTCCTTCCCCCGTGGTTTCAATATGAAAGCCATTCATTTGAATGTCTTTAAAGCTTAATAGACTTCTCTTAGATTTGGGTGAATACAAGGCATCTGATATCTCAAGATGTGTACCCATAGGCAACAGGATGTTGGCCTGGCCGTGACCCTCTATGAGACAAGCTTATGGTGGAGATGTTGGCGTTTTTCAGAGTTAGGTTTATGAAGTATATCTCTTGTCTTTTAAGATCGTGTGGCTTGACCCACTGTCCACAACAAGTATATCCTTGTTCTCGTTCATTTCTAAAACAAGATTCAAAAGGATGTTACTTAGAGACTTCATATATATAAACCATTCATTTATTATTAAGTTTTAAGTTCAAAGGAATGACAACATAGAAATGAAAAACACCAAATCAAAGAACACCAAAATTTAGATTACAAATGTCAAAATCAATCTTCAGTCTTTAAGACAATATGAAGTTTCATAGTCCATAAGATCGTCTTTTTCATGATCGAAGTCATGTTCATCATCTTGATAGGTCATATGGGCTTCTGGATTCTTCCCTTTCAAAATCTCTCGATAGAGGTCAACTAGATGCTTGGGAGTCCTACAAGTCTTAGCCCATTGATTACTCATTCCACACCTATGGCACACGAATTTATCTGATTTGGTCGAGTGTTGGGGTTTGAATGAAGTTCCACGGCTGCGACCATGACCTCAATGAGCCACGGTCATGATGGCCTTTTCCTTGGACGTGGTTGGACTCTTTATTGTCCTATGTCGTGTGTGCTTCAGGTAGTGGAGCTGATCCAAGAGGTCTCATCTGACTGTTTCTCATCAATAATTCATTGTTTGCTCAGCGAGCTAGAGACAAGAAATAAGATTAGCATAGGTCTTGAAACCTTTCTCACGGCAATGTTGTTGTAACAGCACATTGCTTGCATGGAAAGTGGAAAATGTTTTCTCAAGCATATCCTGATCCGTAATACTTTCACCACATAGTTTCAATTTAGAAACAATCTTACACAGTGCAGAGTTATACTCGTCCACAGACTTATAGTCTTGGATCCTGAGATTCGTCCAATCAAACCGAGCTTTTGGTAAGATCACCGTTCTCTGGTGATCATATCTTGATTTCAATTATGTCCAAAGATCTAGTGGATTCTCAATGGTTAGATACTGATCCTTGAGACTCTCAGCTAGATAATGACGAATGATCAAGATGGCTCTATATCGATCTTTCTCATTAGCATTATCGTTCTCGGTGATACATTCACCGAGTCCCTTGGATTTCAGGATGATCTTAGCATCAAGCGCCCACTAAAGGTAATTATCTCCAGAGAGATTTAGGGCAGCAAAATCAAGGTTGTTGATTTTCGACATCTGAAATCATAGATTAATATTTTTAGATCTTTTAGGAATAGTTTCAATGTTTTAAACGAACAGGTTTTAAGTTTAAACAATCAATCAAGCCTCACGGCCAAGTTAAGCCACACAGCTATAGATGCGATCGGTTCAATCTTATACATTTAGTTTATCATGTAATTGCAATCCTAACATATATTGTTTCTATCAGTTCATACGATGCAATCAATACAAACAAAACTCTCGGCCAAGCAAAAGAACAAGCTACACGGCTACTTGATTTTAATTCAATACCATTCCTAGAATAATGTTCTAAGTGTAATTTGCAATCAATCAATTGTGATCAATTAGGGTATGAATGCAACAAGGCCACAC
>NC_027751.1:6543411-6555421 GCF_000695525.1 Brassica oleracea var. oleracea
TTGGTGATCAAATCAATCAATCAATATTCAAATTTAAACAATCAAAACCGATTCTTTCAAATTAGGGTTTTCGGGTTTCGATTTGATCTTAGATCAAAGGGGTTTGATTTGAGATTCAAAACCATTAAAGCTTTGATTTTAATTGATCAATAGATCAATCTCGATTTTAGGGTTTGGGGATCAAACTTTTAGAGCTTTGATTTACTCATTAGGGTTTGATCTATTATCCTATGGCTTTTATCATAAAGATTAGGTTTTATGGTTTCATTCTTTATCAATCAACCCAATTCGATTCATATGTTCTTAGGATTCGAATTACCTTTAGCTTAGTTGTTTAATGAACCGGACCACCAAAGAATGAACCTCGAGCTGCAACACGAACGGGAACGATCTATACGCGAGCTGGACACGAGCTGTTTGCTGTCGGATCGCGAACGGCTGATCGTCGAACGGGAGTTGTTGCTGTCGGATCGCGAACTATCCTTGTCAAGAGCTGAGGCTGAGTTCATCTATGATCAGGAACGCCTTGGGGCTGGAGCTGATCGGATGAAGCTGAGACGGGAACGCTTGCAGGAACAAGAGACGCGATCGGGTTAGGGTTCGTCGGTTAGGATTAGGGTTTTCGATTTCTGGTTTTTAGCTTTAAGGTTTTTAGAGGCTACCGTGCTGATAACGTGTTGTAAAACTTAGGATTAGAATCAATAAGTTCTTATTTCATTAATTATAAAGTGTGTCCTTTATATAGGGAATTCCAAGATAGATAAAAGGAAAGATTACAAATCATAAACACAAAGGAAAAGCAAAAAGGAAAACACAAGGTAGCCGCCTCTCTCTCTTCTCTCTCTCTTCTCTCTCTCCTGCGGATTGGGCCTCTAATGGATCGGGCCGGTTATGGACATCCATCACATGATTTATAACAAATTACAATTTAAAGGTTTATCATTTCATTGTGCGTATGTTTTTCTTTTTAATTCTTGAATTGATTTGAGGTTATGTCTCATTCGATAATTTGTTGTTTAATATACTTTTCAAGAAGCAAATTATGTACGGAGCTATAATTATCTTTTTTTTTTTTGAAAAGGCTTTGGAGCTAGCTATAATTATCGTCGATGGCATCCCGAGTCAACAGGCCATTAACCAAGCCTCGCGGTTCTAAGAATATTTTAATCATTCAAGAACCTTTTACTGTTTTATATCATCATTATAAATGGAGAAATATGTTAATCTCCGTTATTACTAATTTGCTACCACATGTGAGTTTATATTATAAATGAAAGGAATACCATATCTTACCAATGCCTACATAACTTACCAATGCCCATAAAACAAATAGGAAAGACAATCCCCTTTCATCCAACTAATTGTTGTGTTTCTTTTTTTCTTTTTCTCATTTTTTTCTTCTGAAATTTAACTTGTATTTCAGTATTTTATTTTGTTTCCATGAGTGTACTTAGTAAGACACTAGGTAACATGCATGCTTACTGTATATAAAGTGTGCAAACAATAATTGTGAAAGTTGATAGTAGAATAGGTTACATTTTTTTTTTGTCAACAAACGGCTATTCTATTACTCAAACATGAGGTGGTCTAAATAACCAGACCGGAATAGAATAACCAATAAAACAAAGAGATCTATGAAAAGATCGAACATTCCTAGCTAAAGAATCAACAATTTCATTCTGTGTTCTTGGCACGTAGGTGATCTTGAAATCCGAATAACACATGTGGATAATTTGAATGGCTTCCAGCTCCGTTGAAAAGTTTGGCCATGCTTGGGGTTCCTTTATCATGGCTATCAGGTCCTTGCAACATGTTCCAAAGTGTTGGCAGTTTGAATGTTGAAGCATGCTTTCCAGTGCCCATTTCAATGCTTCCAATTCCGAGTGTAGTGCTGTCTCCCGCCTCCTTAAGTTCCGTGTTCCCATAAGTTAGATCTTTTCCGTGTTATCCTTCCATACCCATCCAATTTCACTGAAAAGATCTGTGGATGTCCAAGAGCCATCCACCATACACATATTATTCAAGCTTAAGGCTTGTACCACTTCAGTGTTTGGTGCCTGTGGGGGATTAGGTATAGACTCCTTAGCATTATACCAAGCCTGACATTCACTCTCTGCGTACCTGACCAGTTCCAAAGGGTCCCTGTCAATCCCCCTGAATAGCTTATCATTCCTCGCCTTCCATATGTACCAGATTATCCAGGGGTAAGGGTCTCTATCATCTTCTGGCATTCTAATTGTATTTTTCCTCTAGAAAAGGTAGTCCATATTGGCGTACATACTCGATATGGGGAAAGTTTGGGGGTTTGACGGCGTAGATGATATTTCTCATGCTTGTAACGCTGGTGGACATTCAAAGATTGTGTGGGTTACATTTTCCTCTGGCTCTCCACATCTTGGGCAGTAATTATCACACCGCAGATTGCGACGTATTAAGTTACTTGTTACTGCTACCTGTCCCGAAATTAATTGCCATATAAAATGGTAAATTTTCTGAGGTGCGTTCACTTTCCAAGCAAATGCTTGAAGTTCAGTGATGCTAGGTTGTGTAACTTCAGAATAGGTTACATTAACTTGACATAAAACAAATTTATACATGTGTGTATATATATATAAATATGTGTGTATGTGTAATGCTTGTAACTTGTAGGAGACTTCTTATCAAAGTAACCATTCTAAATTACAAATATGATTGTACCTATATATAGTATTTTTATCATATAATATATAGAAGTGAAAGAGTATCTATAATTTCTGTTCTTTAACCGTTTTTACTGACAAGGAGAAAGCTTTTTCTACCAATGTTTATTACCTTTACCAATTTTAAATTGCAAACATGAATATAGATTATTAACTTTATATTATTTAGAGAAAATTCGTGATTAACTAGATAAATAGCAATGAGTTAAAGAAAATAAAGTTAATGATGATAAAACCTAATAGATATATTCATTCTTCTGATTTCATTTGATTACAATGAAAAGCGTGGTCTTTAGTTTTTTTTTTTTTTTTCTGTGAACGTCTTAATGAATTTTATAACAAAACTTCATTATAGACCAAAATTTTCCAGCGATAACTCTATTTGATAAATAAAACGGCTAAAAATATTATGCTATCAAAAGTTTATATTTGGTCAAAATTACATAACAAGTAATTTATTTATCACCATCATTTCTTTGTTAAGCACCACACGATTTCTTTACTAGGTAAATATTCTAACATTTTTATTATTAGATATGAAAAACGCAAAAAAAAACTTACAATTCATGCCTGTCAAAAAAAAAAAAAATTCTGTCAAAAAAAAAAAAAAACTTACAGTTCATGCTCTTCAAATTTGTTTCCTTAAATGTACTTCACATATAATATAACATATAGTAGATATTTATATTTACTTGATTTTTTTTTTTTGCAATAAGCCAATAACTCATTTCATATCGTTGTGTCATTGTCATTTTAAATTTATTTATTGTTTCCTAATTTTACAAAATCTGTAAGATATCATTTTATTTAGATCTCTGACTAAAATGTAGTAAAAGATCTAAATAATAGAAAAAAGCTTAAACCATATGATTGTATATTTCCATACGAAACATTTATATATATGGATTTAAAATTATAAATTATACTCCACAGTATCAGTTACACAAAAATTACTAACACAATAAGATTAGGTGGTAATAAATAAGAATTAGATACGAAATTAAAGTCTTAACGGCAACAATGCTTTTTTGTTTTCAGGGGAATAAAAGATGAATGCAAAAAGCGCACATGGAGTTTGGAAACGTAAAGGCGGACGTTAAGTTTGGTGCTTAACTTGCGAGAAGCAGAAAGGCATCGGCAATACCTTTATTAATTTATCGCCGAGATAATAAAAGATAAATTATAGTTTATATATACTACTACTACATAGTAACGGCGTTACTTCTGAATCAGTAAGAGGGTTCCAATACGTTATGTGTGCCTTTAGACTCTCCTTGTTGCCACAACCAACCAACAACACACTATAAACTCGCTCCAGTCTCCATCTCTAAACAAACCTGAAAACATGCTAAAGAAAAAAATAATAATATAAAAGCTGACAGTTTTCCTGATTTATATTCTTTACCACGTTGGATCTATCTACATCCATCAATCATTTATTTTCTTTCTTCCTCTTCTTCTCATTATCTTCTCTCTCTCTCAAGAACAAGAGTTTTTTTTTTGTTTGTGCACTTTTTTTTTTGTTTGTCGAGTTTTGTAAATCAATAAGTATGTCAAAGATCACAAGCTTGATGCAAGAAGAGGTAACGTTAGGTGAGGTTCCAAAGACGAGAGAAGACGCATTTTCGGACAATAATCATGTGTTGGATATTTGTCGGAAAAGAAAGAGATCAGATGAAGAAGAAGAAGAAGAACTTGTGGAGGAAGACAACGACGGCTTCAAAACACCGACCCGTCCGGAAAATAGAATCCCTGAGGTCAGAGAATGCCCACCGGCTCCGAGGAAGGGCGAAACGGAATACTTGGCGATGCGCAGAGGTAACACAATATGGTGCCGTAGACGGTTGAGTTTCTCGCCGGAAAATGCCGTCGGCTCGTTTATAACGGACTTGCAGTGGAGGACAACGTCAATGACGATCAAGAAATAATTAATAGAGAGAGATATTAAAGTTAGTTTTTTATATTTTATTATGACCATTTTTAGGTCACGTTCGGAAAATATCTGAACGTTTTTTTCCCGCAGATAGATAACAAGAAAATAGTTGATTAAACTGGTTTTTTGTTTTTAAGTTCCTTCACTCTCAAATATAGATTTCTATTTCGAGATGATGACTATTTGTGCATTGTTATTTTCTTATTTTTTGTTACTTTTGATTAATATGTATATGTTGTTTTCTTTTTAATAGTTTACAATACCATATAATTTCTCAAATATGTTTTTTTTCATGATATAGTAACCTCAAATTAATTGTATGGTATGAGAGCTCAAATTTACATTCAGGTTGCATTAGTCAAGGATGGAACAAACCAAGTAACCTTGTGATAACGGAAGCTACATAACATATTTGTTGACAATATTCAGTCACAATGAACGAAGATGATACTGTAAAGTTAAAGTTACGCAAACCAAAGTGAAAAAAAGGAAGAGAAACATGAAGAAGAAGACAGGACTCGAAAAGAGATATGATAAGAGAATTTTATAAACGCTTTAGGGATCGAGGCCTTATTTAAGTTCCTTCGACTTCTAAAGTTGGAACATCCAATGCTAAAAAAGGCTATCTCGTGAAACACTCAATCGTCTCATGTCTTAAGCTTCTTCCTTTTTCTTATGGATCTTCAAAATCTTTTTTGTTTAATGTTTTCTTTTTTGCTCATTCTTTTATTTTTGTTGCCGTTATGTTCGTTTCGTCTATGTTACTCTCTTCCCTTTATGTGGCTTTCGGTTTTGTTGACCTGACTTCTAATTTGTTAATTAATTGACCATTTATTTTGTTAATTTGATTGCAGCTTGAATGAAACGTTATGATTATATAATTAATTAACAAAGAAAAAAAAAGAGATGGGAAAGAGATCAATATCTGCACTTTACCTAATAGATAAATAAAGATTGTGGAAGCTTATAACTAAATGTATCAGACTATAAATTTCACACATATAAATACAAGTTAATGTTGATATATCAGAAGCTTAATCTTAAAACAGTTTAACTCTGTTATAATTAATCATGATATAAATAGTTCCGCTGAATGCTGATAAAATCAAACAGTAACCACCTAAGTACCTTAAACTCTTCTTTCTTTAGAGCATAATTTCATTTTTTTTCTCCTCCAAATGGAGTAAAATGAAATATGGAGTACTTCAAACCTACTCCATAATAGAGTTATGAACAAACAAAAGATAGATTACTCAATTTATGAAGTACATTCCATTATGGAGTGAGAAATAAAATAAGATTAGAGTATTTTTACTTCATACCCATTTTTACTCCATTTTAAAAAAAAATAGAGTGAAGTTGAAGATACCTTATGTTTTTATAGCTTACACATATGCTATCTTCTTTAAAATCATGAGACATATAGAACTATATGTATTGTATTTATATATATCATTTTACCGAAAACTTTGTGACATGCATTCTTAGGCGAGGGAACATGTTTTTTTACAAGATAAAAAGGGTTATTAGAAACTCAAATTTCTAGAAACTCAAATTTCTAGAAATAGCAAAGTTTCGGGTACATATGTACGTGGGAAAGGAATTTAATATAAGTAGGGCACATTGATAATTGGCCTATGAGGGAGTATGACAATTAGGAAGACTATATCATACATAAAAGAACACTTGGACGACGTACTTTGATCCAAACATTTTTCAATAAAATCCTACAATCTGTTTTCTTATGAAATGCTCATTACGAAAAATTTTGCGACTCATTTACGACACAATTCGCAAATCAATGGTTACATGTGTCTCTTAAGTCAAATGCTCTAAATGTGGTTACATATTTACAGTGACTTGTGCAGTGAAACAAGTATTAGATCATCCCAATTTTTTTTTTTTGGTGCATCTTTAAAAGGAAGTACGTTTCTCTGTGTATGTGCTATTTTTCTTTACTAGAACACTACCAATAATAAGTCAATAAGGGCACATACAGGTAGTTCGCTTCAACTTTTACGAGCTTACAAGTTACAACACTTGCCTAAACATGATATTTCCAAATGACTTGACCTAAAACACTCCCCCATGTCTACAACAACTTGAATTTTTCAGAAGCGGCCCAAATAAAAACAAAATAAAACTTGCTTAAGTCATTCATAGTGTGACAAACAAAATCAAAGCCCGATCCGAAAATCTTATTATATAACCCTTGGTTCTTTAGAGTTGCTAATTAACATGATCGCGACATGTGTCAATTAATTTATTAAGATTGCGACATGTGTAAAAAACATGTTACAATTCTCTTTTATTAGGATTTAAAAATATTTAGAAAAAAAAATTATTATTAAATTTTTATTGAAAAGAAAATTATTATTACATTTTCCTGGACACTAGAAAAAGAAAATTATTACAAAATATAGTTTGTTGCTCTTTTCAAGAGTTTAGAAAAGGAAAATTAATATTACATCATCTTTTACAATTATATTTTTAAGATTCTTTTTATAGTCTCTTAAAAATATTTGATAGTAAATTTAATTTTTAAAAATTCTATATACAAAGAATAATTGTAAAAAGCTATTTGAAAGTATTTTTTTTCTTTTTAAAATATTTTTTATATTTTTCATCTTTAAAGATACTAAAGAAAGATTTTATAAGAGAAAATATTAATTTTTTAAAAAAAAAATCTTAAATAAAAACGAATTATAAAATCCTACAAGTACAATAAATTATTTAATAAAATCCAAATAGAAAAACTAACTATAAAATAAGTGTCCTTTTTTAAAACCTAAGAAAATAAAAATGTAAAAGTACTCTTATTATTTTCATATAAATAACTAACTTTCCCTTTTAACAGATAAATGTATGCTACAAAATATAAACCAAAATAAATATTATTTTCACATCTATATTTATGTTTAAGCTTCCTCATATTATTTTCACAAAAAAAATAGTATTTACAAGAAAAATATTATCTGATTATTTTCTTTTAAGTTCTTTACACAACTCAATTTTTTTATCATTTTTATTACATCTTATGATGCTAACACAAGTTTTTTTTAATTATGATGTTTTTTCCGTACATAAGCATGTGTGAATATGAAGAATATATGTTTGTATGTATAAGACACAATATATAGTTAACTAAACATAATTGTTTATTGAAAATATATTACCTGTGTAAAATCTTAAACAAAAACGAATTATAGTAGCAATTTTACTTTTTTCAAAAATTAAAAGTAACTTATTTCTTATAAATAACTAACTTTTTTTTAATAGATAATTTTCTGTTAAAAAACTATAAACTAAAAATAACGTCAAATATTTCATCTCGTATGATTGTGACATTTGTACAAAAAATAAATAAATTGTGTATGTATTAATAAAAATATATCATTATGTGAAAATAACCCTTTTTTTTCCTAAAATCCTAAATAAAAGAAATCTGAAAAATAAATTTTTCCTCTTTTCACCTTAACCAAATAAGATTTTTTTTTTCCTTTTTAAATCATGACCAAATTGAATTGTAAAAGTAATTTTTACTTTTAAAATTTAATGATAAATATGATACTGAAAATATTTGATTAAAAATATTAGTGATATTGAAAAAACGAATTTTGAAAAAAAGGTTAATACTTGCTGGAAACAATTATTTGATAGTATTTTTATTTTCTAAATCCTAGAAAAAAATAATTATAAAATATTATGCAATTTTAATTTTCTTTTCTAACACCCTAAAACAGTAAAAAATATATTTGATAATTCTTTTCCTTTAAAAAAAAATCCTAAACAAAAGAGATTTGTATCATATTTTTTAATTCCTAACCAAAAGAGAATTGTAAAAAGTTATTTGATAGTATATTTTAAAAGAGAATTTGATGATGAAAAATTGAACATGATACTAAAAATTATTTAATTAAAAAACAAAGTGTAAAATTAGTATTGATATAAAGTGTAAAAATCATAATTTTAAAATTGTTTAAGAGTAACTAGAAATAATTATTTGATAGAAATAAGATTTTTCTGAAATTCTAAACAGGAGATAATTGTAAAAGTGTATATGATAATACTTTTCTTTTTCTAAAATCCTAAACAAAAATATAAAAAAGTATTTGATAGTTTTCTTTTTTTTTTAATTATAAATAAAAACGAGATTTATAAAATATAATTTTTCATTTAAAAAAAATCATAACAAAAGTAAACATACCTATTTAATAGTATTTAAAAAAAATGATAACAAGTATGATGCTAAAGCTATTAAATTAACAAAAATCAAAACTTAAGATGTTGTCGTGATTGATATTTATGTGTTTGGCTATATGAAAATCAAATACATGTTTGATATATATATTTTCATGTTTGCTCATAAAAAATTGATTATTATTATTTTTACCGTATATATGTTTAGTCAAAAACAAATCAAGCTTCATCATTATCTTATTACATTTTTTTATTTTTACTATGTAGTAGTTTATAATTCATTTTAATTAAAATGTTATTATAAAAATATATCATTAATAAATAATGAATCAAAAAAATTATTTAACATCATATAAGTTTAATAAAACATTAAATTAGTACATAAGAAATTGTATAATGTTGACATTGCTTCTTGGCCTTATTTAACTTCCAAATTTCTTTTTATTTCATTATAATTATTATTTCGGGTTGAATCCAGTTTAAATTTTTACGTTTGGATGTTTTTTCTAGCTCTAACAAATATTCACTGAAACTTATGTGTAAAAACGAGTTTTTAACTATAAAATAAATTTCACATAATATATGCAAAAACAATTTTAAAACAATAATAAAATAATTTTTTAATATTTTTTATTAAATTAAAATATTAAATAAAGCTTCGGGCCCAAAATCTAGTTAATTATAAAAGCTTATTTGGACTTGTGGCTTATCCCATCATATATCAAATCGGTTCTAATGTTGCCCAAGTATAATCTAAAAAGCTCGATAAATACTTAGGCCCATTATCTTAGAAAAATCTATAGCCCAATAAATAATTAGGCCCACTTATAATAAAATGCTAGGGTTTTCCAATTTGTCGCAGTATATAGTAAATTTGCCTTTCTCTTAAGTGTTTGTAGCGGCTGCAGAGAGAGAAAAATGGCAACACCTCAAGTGAAGACTGGTCTGTTCGTTGGTCTGAACAAAGGTCACGTCGTCACCAGACGTGAGTTAGCTCCTCGTCCCAACTCTCGCAAAGGGGTATGCATCTCTCCATCTCCTACTCTTTCAGACAAATAATGTCTTGTCTGAATGATTTGCTTAGTTTTGACTGAATCATAGTTTTGATAGAATATTAGTTAGATTCCACATAGTCATTGAGAAATGATGTTGTATTGAGGTGTTCGTTTTGGATCTTTGTAGAAAACGAGCAAGAGGACGTTGTTCATCAGATCACTGATCAGGGAGGTTGCTGGCTTTGCTCCTTACGAGAAGAGAATCACTGAGCTTCTCAAGGTTGGTAAAGACAAGAGGGCTCTCAAGGTCGCTAAGAGGAAGTTGGGTACCCACAAGAGAGCCAAGCGAAAGAGAGAGGAGATGTCTAGTGTTCTCCGCAAGATGAGGTATACTATTCAACCCCCAACCATTTGATTCTTGTTTTTTTTGTCGTCTTTTCATTTCTCCAAGATATTTAGTTGTGTCTATATTATTTTGCTTAGTGAGAGTGTTACGATTCTCTTTGAACGAACTGTGTTTTTCGACAGAACTGTTTACTGAACTTCGGTTGGTTTTTGTCTCGTAGGTCTGGTGGTGGTGGTGTTACTGAGAAGAAGAAATAAACATTTTAAGTCTTCTATGTTATTGGAGTATTAAGTCTTTTTGTTCGCTCTTGCTAATCAGCTTTATATGCTCAAAAGACCTTTGTCTTGTGTTTTGTTAGAAATATGGATTTAATGTTTGCTTCACTCTGTTCTATTAAGCTTTTCAAACTTGTTACTTTCGTGCAATTGTTTTACTCCCTCCTTGGTTAAATTAAGCCTGATAATCAGTAGCTCAAATAATAACCAAAACGACTTTACTTGTCGCAACTTAGTGTTTCTACTGAAACAACAGAAGTAAAATAGACCAAGCTAGTTTCTTAAGATCCATTCACTTTAATGCACACACATTATGTTTCTACTTAGCTCTTGTTATCGAATAATTTTTACTCACACATAATATTTACCAAGAAGAGCATGGATTGTAAACGGATGTTTTCATTACATCTTTCTGGTATTTGAACTCGGCTGATGGGTGCTCAAAAGAAAAGAACTCGGCTGATGTGGATTTACATGTCCTAAAGTTAGTTGATATGAGCTTCTGGTTCAGAATTCTGATTGCTTCTAGTATATAGGTAGAATCAAAGGGATTTTCCATATATGCATGCAATCCATATAAGCATGCATGATTGTGTAAAATATGGATATACGTTGGTGTACTTTTTTAAAGTGTATGGCTGGCTAATCAGGAATCTTTGGTCTAAAATTGAAGAACGTGTGGTTGATGACGCCGCGAGGAAGGAACGTGACAGGGTAATGCTTCTAAGAGATTATAATCCCGTCACCACTTTATTTACACTTGTATGATCCTTGTATATACATCGATCAATTTCAAACACCTAAAAGATGATAGAGACTCTAGATCCTTTTGTATTTTTTATTTATTTATGAACGTAAGTAAGTATATTTCCATGTAGTCATGTTCAACTCCGGTGGTAGATAAAGAAATTTAATTCAATTTAAAATGTTTTGTTCCCGACATGAAGAGATTGTGAACAAAAATTTTTATAAACTTTTCTTGTTACGAAAAAGTTCAGTTTAATCTTTAGGATATCGTTTGGAATCTTGTGGCATCTACATACTATAAATGCTATTTTCTAATCCCCCCCACAATTATCCTTATCTACAACTACAAGCCACAAAATAACTCCACTACAAAGCGCCGGTACCAATAAGATGCAGTTTTGATATATAAATGCAAATGCTGCGCATGATTTATCTTTTTCTGAGAATCAGAAACTATAATACAATATTCCTCTCATCTCCATTGGTAGAACAAGTTTAGTATAACCAGGCCCGGTTCAAAACGTTAGTGGACCTTGTGCCATAAAAAAAAAATTATCCTAGGTTAATGGTTGATTTTAAAATTTGGGCCCTTGATTTTAAAAAAAACTTCAGAATTTAATACATGTTATCAACCAGATTATGGATGACTCATAACCAAGAGACTATGATTTGTAATATTTCCATTTATCTATGACGGTGTAATCTCCTATATAAAGAACCTCTATGTTATGAATAAAGATATACTTTTTCATTACTTTTATAACACGTTATCAGCACGAAACTCTAAATCCCTAAGCTAATACTCAAATCGAAAA
>NC_027751.1:6558336-6583721 GCF_000695525.1 Brassica oleracea var. oleracea
GAAAGATCTTGGAAAACAAAGTTTTGTTTGGAATTACAGTTTGAGTACATTAACAATGAAATCCTTGTGCATCAAATAGGATATACAGAAAAGGGTACTCAAGAGATTTAATATGGACTAGTCTCACTCATTATCTAGTACATGGGCGTGAGATCACTTGTTTTGGAAACTGATCCATTCAGTCCAAAGGTGGACGATAAAGAAGTCCATTTAGTCCTGAGATAGACAATGCAGAAGTCTTGTTTTAGATACTGATCTGTTTGGTCCATAAGAAGGACGATGAAGAAGCCTTTGATTTTGGTTTATTTTATACTAACCAGCCCAAAGAGGGGTTATTTGGTTTTGTTGATTTGTTTTCAGACAGGTTATGTTTTACACATGGTGGTACACGCATATCACAGCAACATCATCCAAGATTTCGTGTGTGTGTATTTGAGGTCGATGACTCAATATGTTCGATCAGATTGTGGCATGGCCGATGGTAAAGAAGAACCAACTATCATGTTCGAGGACGAAGCATATTCTGCCCAAGATCTTCATCACCCACAGATGGCAGAAAATTGGAGAGGTCCAAGGGACCTTCAGTAATGTCCAAATCAGGGGGAGTAATGTGTGTTGTACTCTTTTTCCTTCACCATGGTTTTGTCCCAATTGGGTTTTTCTGATAAGGTTTTAATGAGACAACATTAAAGCACATTACAAGCTCTAAATGGTTATGTCATCCAAGAGGGAGTGTTATGAACCCGATTGTGGATGGTTCATAACCAAGAGATTATGATTTGTAATCTTTCCATTTATCTATGACGGTGTAATCTCTTATATAAGGAACCTCTATGTTATGAATAAAGATAGATTTTTCCATTACTTTTATAACAAGACCCTATTAAAAAAAAAAATGATGAAAAGGTGGGAACCCTGTGCTCTTGCACCTTGGGCACTACCCCAAAGCCGACATTGAGTATAACCTTGTCTAGACCGTCAGAAAATAATTTTAATCTTATAGGAGAAAGGTTAATCGGTTCCAGTATGTGATTTTGTCCAGATCAAACCATAGCATGGTTTGATTATGGTTTGATCCTACCTACTAGTCCTATACAGGCCGGGTCAAAATCAAGCCATCTTTTGTAAGGTCTCAAATATTGGCTTGATGTGGTCTGAATTAAGCCTTTTATATTTGATTCCTACATTCTCTTGTACGGTTGTACCACATTTTCTATAGCTAGATGTTAATGTTGTCCTTATGAATAATTGAAAATATTGTAATTGTCTTGTAAGAAATGCAACTGGATTTGTTTTATTAGTATCAATGAAGTTCGAAATATTATTTGGATAGACATGTTTTTATCAGATGTTTAAGTACTTTTAGGAACCAATATAACATCTCTACTCTTTTTATGTCTTATCTTCAGTCTCGATTTATCAGTGGGCTGTCTCATCTAGTGTTGGATTGATTAGTTCACTTACGTTGGCCAAAATGGACGTGATTATGTACGTACCTCTAAGTCATGCGGTTAGTTAATGACCAAGATCTTGAGTTTAAATAACACACCTCATTATTTGATCTAGGAGGGCCCTTGGGACCTAGTGCAGGTGTTAAGATATTAAGAAACAGTAAAGCAAGAGCATGTTTCAGAAGATTGATAAATTTCTTATAAAACAGGCACCTTTGCCATCGAACAATTTCAACTCATGCTTTTTTAATATAACTATACAAATTCCAAAATTATGCTTTTGTTTTGGGGGAATGTTTTTATAAAGAAAGTATTGATTAAAAAAAAATTGTATCTGTGAAAAAACAAATTTTAATATTATATATAAATGTTTCTTTGTTATATACATGCTGTAAAGTGAAGGCTGATGTATCCAAAGTACACAAATATGCTGGTCGTCGTCTATATATGCTAGACCTGCACATATGCACAGAGTTACATACATTATAAGGTGACAAAATTTAGCTTGGATTTCTGAGCCCCATGCTACAATTCTTCTGTTGAGGATTCCTCATATTATCATATATAGTACCCCTGCCTTACAAGTTACACTATCCTATTACCTATATATCTTGATTTAACGTTCCTTTACATTTCTTTTATTTTATGAACAATTTGAAATTATTTTAATTTCATTCTAGTGGAAAACTGGCTAACTATCAGTTAATTCAAATTGTGATGATGTCAATATGATAACTAGTGAAAACAGGCAACTTTGAATACTATGGTGATGATTATGTTTAGTACTATTTGAATAAAAATAACTCGACTATTAGGAGATCGGACAGGTTTTTATGATGTGGCATAGCTTTATAGGTTTGAATGTGCTTTATTCCATATTGGTGAGCAGACATTGGTACTTGCAAAAGCCGAACAATTAATCATCTAATTTTGATTCCTTTCTTTCATTGTGAACCAATCCCTCCTCTTTTAGGTCCCAAAACAAAATACCAATGGTTGTTATAACTATATTTTTTTGGTAAACTTGTTATAACTATTTATATCTTGTTTAGATTGTTAAAAGAAAATGAATGTTTTCCTTTATAATGTTTCATATTCGAATTTACTCTCAATTGACAAAAGAAAATCTTGTTTAAATTTATAAATTCAATTAATAAGATAAAGGATGACAAAAAAAAAGAAGAAGATAAAGTTAAGTGTGTGAAAACTTTTTTTGTTAAATTATCTTCTTTTAACGTTTACGTATTACCGTTTATAACGTAAAAATTGATGTAAAAAAGTAGCCAGTAATCTCCGGTAAATGGGACAATGGAAGAAGAGGGAAGAAACTCCAATAATGACCAAATCAGCAGAGGCTTGAGAATGACCTCTTCTAACACTTAACAGTGAAAAATGGAAGACGAGGTCCACACAAACTGACAAAAAAGCAAATCTGTCGCCTAGTGAGCGTTCCAAAGCGCGTCAAATTGTCATTCTTAAGATTAAAATTCTCGTCCCGACATTGATTCTCTGCTTCTGTCCTTCTCAAATGTTTCATAGTCACATGTAAGAAAATACAGCCGTCATCTCAATTCTAAAGAAATCTTTTGAACAGAAAAATTTGAATTCTATATCACAAACGTTTAAAAACATAAAAATTAGAAATGTTATATTCTTAGTGTGGTTCATTAAAATGTTTATGTGAGACATTAAAACATCCATAGGCACGTCTATTGTTCCTTTCTAAAGATCTTTCCGCCAAACCTCACCTTGCCTATCAAGCCTACGTCTTCAGATTTGGTTCCTAAAACCTTTCTCTTCATTCACATGACAAGTCTCTCACTGGCAATTTGCGTGGTTCAAGTGCTCTCTTTTCACAGAATTTCATCTAACAGATTACTTGGTGACTTTCGTTTTTACAAAAAAATATTCTTACTTTTATATTTAAATAAAAATTCCAAACAAACAGAGGTCGACCTGGAGATGTACTATTAGCTATGGTGAGAACCTTCAGAATCAAGTCCTAGTGATACTTTCAAGACAATTTGTGGCGAAATTAAGCTCTATCTAATATATATCATAATTAATGAAAAGAGGTTGATTAGCTCGTTAAAGATTCATATTTCGTTTATCTTTTCGGTCAATTTTCTTTCAGTTCTATATTTTATTCAAATTCGAGAGTAAAGAGGAGATCAACTCAGGAAGAGACCTTGAGACCAAAATAGTGTTTTATTTTTGGCTGTTCGGTTGAGAACAATGTAGTTTACTATTTAATTAAACATAATTGACTGGCTTGTAAGGAAGCCCGGTAAAGAGAAATTATTGATCAATGTAAAATTTAATAATTAATAAGCAATAAGGTTTAGAACAATATATAATATTTAGACTATACTAGTGAGAAATAAAACTAGCTCATTCAACATATCATGACTTTAATACGATTGACAAATACATAGATATCCATCTAAGACATTAAGATAGTAGTAATCAAACTCAAAATGTAACAAAGGAAGTGCTGATACAGCATAGGAACAGTCTCAGACACACCTAATAACTTAAGCTACGTACCTAGAACCATATATAGAGAACAGGGAAGTCGTAAACACCATAAACTAAATAAAAAACGTAAAACAAGATAAAATAAACCTAATAATCAGTAACTAGGGGTTTTCATCAATAAGTACCCTCTAGTTTCTTCTTCTTTTTGTTGTTGGTTGAACTCAACGAGAAGAGCCGAACGTAGAAAGATCAGTCCAGGAAGAGCAATTACCATTGACATTAACCCATTTGTAAGGATTATTATCTTCAACTTTAACTGAAGAAAACTGCGACGCCAAAGCAGATGAGATCGACGCAGAAGTTATCCTCGGTGACTCACAAGGGTAAAACCCATTTGAAGATGGATTAGGATTAGAGTCCTCCAAGTTTCCACCTCCCAAAATCTGCGGCTGCTGATGATGCGACGCCGTTCTCCACTCATCAACACAGCTCATAAGAGACCCACCAGTATTTCCCATGTGGATTGATCTCAAGTCTTGACTCAATCCTCCATAGTTCAACAAGCTCATGTTGTTGTCTGTTTTTGTATTATCTGTGAGATCTCCTAGATGATGATTATAACTAGGATTCATTAGCCTACCTGGAGACAAAATCTGGCTCAAGATATTCTCATGGGTTCCTCCATAGTTCGAGGAGAGAATCGCGCTGATGGTGGATGCATTCCCTGAGGCAGCGGAGGAGAAGCTTGTGTTGTTGCTAGTGGCGGTGCTGCTATTGTTATTGCTGCTGCTTTTAGTTCGCCTGTTTCTCCGGCAGCCACCACCGACGGGGACGTTGCGGAGGGCACCGCCACGTGTCCAGTATCTCCGGCAGGTTTTGCAGAAGTGGCGTGGCTGAGTGAGGCTGTAGTTGTTGAAGTAGCAGAACTTGGTGTTGGTGGATTCGCATCTTGGACATTTTAGTGCTGCTTCGGGCATGGCTACGTTTGCTTGTCTTGCTCTGTCCACCATCGATCCTGGTCGGATCGAGCCGCTGCCTCCGCTACCGTTAGACAGCGGCTGGGATTGTGGCTGCAGCTGAGGAGGAAGACCATGACCTCCAGTTGCTGAGGCTCCTGCGCCTCCCTGATTATAATTGCTCGGAGGAGCCTAAAATAATTTAAACAAATGTGAAAAAAGAAATAAGGAATTATTGAAAGTGAACAATAATATTCAAGAACATGCTAAGCAAGAAGAGTTTGATTCCCAAATTTTAGCATGTAATTACTAAGCAATTTTTTTTTGTCTCATATATAAGAAGTTTGTATATATGGAATTGTAAAGAACTTACTTGTTGCCAGTTGGATGAATCAAGATAAGCTTGGATGGAGGAGAAAACCATGGTTATACTCTCTCTTTTGATTTTATTCTTCAAAATTCTTAAAGTAAAGTTATATTCTTCTCTTTTTTTTTCTTGGTGGGTGATATTGGAACTAGATCTACTAGAGGAATCAGATCGAAGGAAAAAAACACAAAGAGAATGAAGGGAAAGAAGGGAAAGAGGAGGAGGTTGAGTGTGAGAATGAAGATGGCTAAAATTAAAAGTGGGTACGAACCTTTATATATATTTATGTCCATATATATATATATGCATATGCTTATACAATATTTTGTGTGGGGGTATACGAAAATAATTGTTATTTATGTAATTATTAGGGTTTGTGTTCCATATGGGGTGGGACTGACATGATTCTTTTTGTTTTCTTGCTTTAGTTAGGGTTTAAATTTATTATCAATAGTTTCATACACAAATATATATTAGTACATTTGCTTTTAACTTTTTTTGCCTTGTGATGGTCATCGCAGATATATAACTCGTTATTGTTTGACTAATGTTTAATTGTCATGTTATAAATAGAAGTATATTCTTGATATATGATTTCTATAGAGTACAAAATCAACTCTGATGCCCATAGAAAATAACTAAAAAAATATTTTGCTTTTGTTATTAACTAGAAACCCATTCAAAGACAATGATGTAATCTAATTGGATGCTGTCCCTATGTAAAATTGTAAAGTTAACCCTTGTCCCTTAAAATAATGACTACAAGGTGTTTTTTGGTACAGATTGATCAATTTAAAGAATGAAGTATCTCTCGGTAAGAGTGATTACATAGTTGATTTCTGTCTAGATTGATCTGAGTAGAATATATGGAGTGAATTTAGGAGACAAAGGTGTTATGTAGACCGAACTTCGAGGTGTTACATAATGATTGTTAATAGGATCGTTGATCATATAATGATTTAGTATAATTATTTGAAAACAGGAAAGAAGATCAAAGAGATTGAAATTAGGAAAAGTGAGTGGAATGGGTGCTTTGGTCATTGGAAGACAGTCGAAGCATCGTGACCGGTCCATCATGTTCCCTCTTGCTTTGCTTTTTTTTCTCTGCATGGCAATATCTCTCTCGTAGATGTGATTGATCTTCACGCTCCCTCGAACAGCGTGACTCTTACTCTCTCCATCTCCCTATACATTGAAGTTTGGACCTTCGGTTCATTTCCCAAGGCTTCTTTTCCAAGTTTAACTTAGCATTCTGCATAATATTCCTCACAAACTTTGATATATTTCATCTTACTCCGTTTCAAAATGATCTATGTTTTAGAAATTTTTTTTTCTAAAACATACATATTTTATATTTTCAACTAGGTGTTTTGCCCGCACATGCATGCATAATCATCTTACGAATACTTATTATTTTATGTCTTATTAATCTAAAAATCGGCATAATAAAATTCTAATTGGTGAACATGCCGAAGGAAAAAAATTATGGTGAATTCTTTGTTCCTAAAAATTTGTACTAGTTATGTTGAAATTTTAGTTAAATTATTGAAAAGTAGATCCCACTTTTTTCTTCTAAATTCCCCATGGAAGAATGAATTTATAAGAAACAATTTCCCTATGCAATTTTGATAAGGAACAAATTGAACAAAAATTTATATTTTTTATTTTTTCATTTCCTCGAATGAAATTTTATTTTTTATTTTTTTTCATTTTTTTCATTCTTCTAGTGATCACCAATTGAAACTATAGTGTTTCACGGATTAAACTGATTTAAAGTAAAAGCAAGAAAATTTATTTTGAACTCAGTCACAAGTTAAGTTATTATTTATTATTTTAAATAGATAAATCAAACATCAAATTATTTATATATGTCAAAAAACGTTTATCAAACTATGTACTTATTATTGTGTTAAGAATTTTAAAACACTCATATATTAGAAATAGTTTAGAAAATATCTTTAAATAAATATTTTTGTTTGACTAATATTTAATTATAATTTTTTTATATCTTAGTTTTTTACATTTATAATAAAAAATATTGTTTTCAGATAGCAACACAATATATATATAAGAATTTTCTTAATTTTTAAATATATTTTCACAATTTTATTATATTAGTTTATAATTAATTATTTAATATAACATATAAATTTAATATTATTAAAATAAAATACGTGTTTTATTATATATAAAATTCATTACGGGTTTTGTGAAAATTAATAAATACTCAGTTAAGAACTAATAATAAATCAATGACCTATATAAAAGCTTAAAACCTAATAAAATATGAGAAATAAGAAAATAAGAATTTTAATATAACATATAGATTTCAATATTATTAAATCAAAATTAGTTTTTAATTATATATAAAATTCATTACGAAATTTTTTTAAAACTAATAAATTAGTGATTCAGGTAAAAATTATTAATAAATCAATGACTAAGCTAAAACCTAATAAAAACATGATAAATAAACAAAATTGACTAAAATCATGGAAAACATGACAAATAAGCAAAATAAAAATAATTATATATCTAATTACATACTTTATAGTTATAGTATTTAAATTAATAAATTATGGACTCAGCTAAAAACTATTAATAAATTAATGACTTAGCTTAAACCTAATTAAAAGTTGACAAATAAGCAAAATTACCTAAAATCATAGAAATCATGAAAAATAAATTAAATCACTTCATAAATAATAGTATAGATGCATGTAATAATGATAAATTGTGAACTTCGAAGATATTAATTGTGTTTACTGAACTTTGATTGGTTAAAAATTATGGAAAATAGCTAATCACAGAAAACAATGTATTTATAGTCAAGAGTTTACGTATTTTCTTAATATGTGTGAAAACTCCAAAACATACATTATTTTGAAATAGAATGAGTATTTTATTTATAACTGTTTTGTCATTTTGCACCAATCTGAGCTTATGTGTAACAAAGCAACTATTTTGGGTTATATACCAATTTGAACTATATATCACAAATAAAGCCATTTTGGTTAAACCAATTTGATAGACTGTAAAATAGACAAATATGCGCTGATTTTAGGTAAAACAGAAAAAGACGAATAGTTCAATAAATGGCTTTTGTTTTGTAGTCACAATTTTCTTCTACTACTATTTTGTGATTTTGCAGCTTAATCATTTTGAGACTAGGTAATAACCCGCGCCTTGCGCGGAGTTATACGGGATAAGAGATATATTTGTTTTAAACTAAAGATATAACATAGTTTTTAGTCATTATACAAACTACATATGTAATTTAAAAAAAAACTATAGAAACGTTATTGTAAATAAAAAGCACCTAAATTAATTTAATGTTGTATACTTATAGGGAAATTCTCTCAAATAGCCATTTTTTAAGTTTTTGTCACAAAATAACCCTTAAAAAAGAAAAAGACCAAAATAGTCTTTTTTGTTTTGAAATTTTTAATTTTTATTTTTTTAAATTTGAAATTTTATCCTCAAAATCCCACCTTTTAATTATAAACCCTAAGTCTACATTAGTTAACACTAGGGTAAAAATACATTTTTACTTTTTAATAAAACTTATTTTGGTCATTTTATTCATTGAAAGCTATTTTGTGATAAAAACTTAAAAAATGTTATCCTAGGAAATTTCTCATACTTTAAGGTTAGTATATGAATACCTTGTGTAGTTTTAGAAGGTGTTAAATGATTAAACATGATTATTTGAATCACTGATACAATGGACAATAACTAAAAATTGATTAGTCATTACACAAAACCTGAAACAATATTCCCACTTCATATAACCATGTTTCAAAATTATAGTTGAAAAAAGATCTACAATTAAAAAAATTGTTATGGAGATTATAGTAAGCTAATTTATATATACATATAAAAGGTATTTTGCGGCACTTGCTTGTCCCTCACATAGGTTTCTTATATAATGGGAAATTGAGAATAATGAGATGGGATTAGACTCCTTCGATAAGATCCACATGAATGATTGAGTGAAAAGTTGCTGAGAAAGTTAGTAATTCCTTCTGCTAAGAATGGTTCAAATTGATGAATCAAATCCTTTTCCACCGTCGCGTGTATCATATCACCATGTTATAACGAAGATGAACTCAACGTTAGTTGGGCCAAATAAATCAAACACCAAAACACTAAAACCTAACTATTTACTATTTGTTCAATCATTTATTGATGGAAACATATACTCAGCTAAAAACTATTAATAAATTAATGACTTAGCTTAAACCTAATTAAAAGTTGACAAATAAGCAAAATTACCTAAAATCATAGAAATCATGAAAAATAAATTAAATCACTTCATAAATAATAGTATAGATGCATGTAATAATGATAAATTGTGAACTTCGAAGATATTAATTGTGTTTACTGAACTTTGATTGGTTAAAAATTATGGAAAATAGCTAATCACAGAAAACAATGTATTTATAGTCAAGAGTTTACGTATTTTCTTAATATGTGTGAAAACTCCAAAACATACATTATTTTGAAATAGAATGAGTATTTTATTTATAACTGTTTTGTCATTTTGCACCAATCTGAGCTTATGTGTAACAAAGCAACTATTTTGGGTTATATACCAATTTGAACTATATATCACAAATAAAGCCATTTTGGTTAAACCAATTTGATAGACTGTAAAATAGACAAATATGCGCTGATTTTAGGTAAAACAGAAAAAGACGAATAGTTCAATAAATGGCTTTTGTTTTGTAGTCACAATTTTCTTCTACTACTATTTTGTGATTTTGCAGCTTAATCATTTTGAGACTAGGTAATAACCCGCGCCTTGCGCGGAGTTATACGGGATAAGAGATATATTTGTTTTAAACTAAAGATATAACATAGTTTTTAGTCATTATACAAACTACATATGTAATTTAAAAAAAAACTATAGAAACGTTATTGTAAATAAAAAACACCTAAATTAATTTAATGTTGTATACTTATAGGGAAATTCTCTCAAATAGCCATTTTTTAAGTTTTTGTCACAAAATAACCCTTAAAAAAGAAAAAGACCAAAATAGTCTTTTTTGTTTTGAAATTTTTAATTTTTATTTTTTTAAATTTGAAATTTTATCCTCAAAATCCCACCTTTTAATTATAAACCCTAAGTCTACATTAGTTAACCCTAGGGTAAAAATACATTTTTACTTTTTAATAAAACTTATTTTGGTCATTTTATTCATTGAAAGCTATTTTGTGATAAAAACTTAAAAAATGTTATCCTAGGAAATTTCTCATACTTTAAGGTTAGTATATGAATACCTTGTGTAGTTTTAGAAGGTGTTAAATGATTAAACATGATTATTTGAATCACTGATACAATGGACAATAACTAAAAATTGATTAGTCATTACACAAAACCTGAAACAATATTCCCACTTCATATAACCATGTTTCAAAATTATAGTTGAAAAAAGATCTACAATTAAAAAAATTGGTATGGAGATTATAGTGAGATTATAGTAAGCTAATTTATATATACATATAAAAGGTATTTTGCGGCACTTGCTTGTCCCTCACATAGGTTTCTTATATAATGGGAAATTGAGAATAATGAGATGGGATTAGACTCCTTCGATAAGATCCACATGAATGATTGAGTGAAAAGTTGCTGAGAAAGTTAGTAATTCCTTCTGCTAAGAATGGTTCAAATTGATGAATCAAATCCTTTTCCACCGTCGCGTGTATCATATCACCATGTTATAACGAAGATGAACTCAACGTTAGTTGGGCCAAATAAATCAAACACCAAAACACTAAAACGTAACTATTTACTATTTGTTCAATCATTTATTGATGGAAACATATAATCCAACCATATATTATGAACAACACAATATATATGTTTATCATACAAATCACTCATGTTGGTATCTAATAAAACCATTAGAACTTGAATACTATTTCATTGGCGTTAGATTTTAACCTTGATTTTCCACATAAACTTTTAAGTCGAAAACAAAGTTAAAATTTGCCATTTGCTAAGCTAGACTCAGAGAGAAAACTAAGAAACATGTGCTGGTGTGCTAGTATGACTGAATAAAGTCGGTATACGTTTATTATATAGCTATATGGTGGTATTTATAAAAAGGAAATACATGGGTGATTTCAGAAATATAGAAGGTTTAAATTACCTCAGTTTTGACGTATAGAAAGTAGGGTATAAAGTTTTAATACCATATATATAACGATTTTAAAATCATTAAATGTGTATATACTTCTTTCCAAAACATTCCGTTCACAACTTAATTTGCGTTATTTATACATTTGAAACTTTCCAAAAGAATTACAACTACAAAAAATCTCACATTTAAAATCGTTCATAGCAAGTAACTTATTTTGCTTCTCGGACACGCACAATATATACAATATAACTTTGTAATAATGAGCTTAGGGCACAGTTAGGAAAATAAGGAAATTCATCTTAATTTTTCAAACTATGATTTTTTTAGATAGATTATTCACAAATGTAGTAAACCAGTCCAAATAGTAAACCAAACCGAATTTTTTTTGGGATTTAATTCATGTAATCTCGGTTGTCTCTATTCAATATGTTCAGTTCAACCATTGATATAATATTCAAGCTTTTTGAAAATTGACCATGGAGAATTGTCCATGTTTATGTCTCCAATCATTGGTTGATCATAAATCTAGTGAGTTCTAACATCTTTTTAGCATAATGTAATTTATATCTTATATATATGATTCACAAACATAGTAAACGAAATATAGGTATATATTTATTTCTAGTACAATCAGTATAGTGCACTGCCACGATGAAGTAGGAGCGTTTTAATTTTAAACTATACATTATACTAGTCAATTTATCAACAATGATTGAGTCGGTTTGCATAAAATTATAAACCGAGAACCATATAAATGCGAGGTGGTCGTCTATTTATTGTCCACTAAACTCCCCTACGCCCGTAACAAATGATATAGTAAATTATTTGGATGGCATATATTTTAATATTCCTAGTAAGTTGAGGGTAGTTTAATATTTGGTGTGAGAGAAGCTATGGAATTGACACATCAGTAATGACAATTTTGTTAATCACCCATGAGAGCAAGGTTATTTATTAACAATGTTCCTCGAATAATAAGAAAGAGATGTGTAACAAACAAAAGACAATGATAAAATAGAATGGCTTAGAATTTAGAGTTACACTGACAAATAACTTAAATGCATGGCTTTGATTTTGTAATCTCAGAATCACAATAGCATCGTTATGCAGTTCAACGATTTTTACCAATGCAGTTTTTCAGCAATCATTCTGCAAGTTTACAATACTTTTATTTTATTTATCTCCGCATATTTGATTTTCTATATTTTGTCATTTAGCAGCTAAACAAAACTAATCAGGTAAAAACATTTGATAATTCGATTGTAAGTTGATGCGATTAACCATATATAAGTAAATATTTAAATATCTGTATTTTGTCATTTTGCAGCTAAACAAAGGTAATCTGGTAAAGACAATTTGATTATATGTTGATGAGATTGACCATATATAAGTAAATACTACAAATATATTACAAAGGCCAAAGAAACTTCACATGAAAAATCAATGATTGGAAGAATAAAATCAACAACCAAGAGAAAATAGAAAACAAGAAAACTATTTACATTGCTTAGCCCTGAAATTCTCATGATCAAGAAGCTTAACCATGAGCTTCTCAAGCCTCTTCCAAGCCACCGTTGGTTTAACAACCTCCCGAGTTTTCAACCCCAATCCACCGTCCGTTTGACCAAGCAGCTCGGCGTCGATCTTATCGAGTACGAGATCATCCTCTCGAAACTCCCTTGCAAATGGCGCCCCGCTTTGGAACATGTCATGAAAATCCTCAACCGTTAGATTCAAGGCACGCTGCTGCAGAACAGTATCCCAGTGCGTGTAATGCAAGTCGTGGTTAACAGTTGTGTTCTGATAGTCTTTGTTGTTGCACACAACTGTCTGAAAATAGCCTTCTGATGACAAAAGGAAGTTGGTGTAGTACATTAATAGTGTTCTTGGGAGGTTGTCCCATCCCCAGATGCAGAACTCGAGGAATGGTCTTGTTAGAGCTACACTTGTTGACCCTATTAGAAAAGAATCATACACTTAGAATAAGAATGAACATGAAATGAGAGGAAGTGTTTCTTTACCCATGAAAAGTTTGAAGGAAGCAGGCAAAGATCTTCGTTCTTTAGCCCAAAAGACACCAGATTTCTTGGAATGGTAAAAGCCAGGATCGATGATGATAGGTCTTGCTCTTTGGCTCCTGCAAAAATTTACAGTTAGAGCTGTTAACGCAAGAAGCGTGACACAAATGTTAAAACAGAGAACATTCCAGGTAGGTATACGTAATATTATTAGCATCCTCACTCTTTCCAGCCGATGTTGCTTGTGTGCTCAATGAAGTTCAGGTAACGAGGCAAGTATGAGAAGATATGCAATATATCTGAAACCGACAAAAAGAACCAAAAGTACAATAAGTCGAAGCCAAGACAAAACATTTCAGACACACTCTTATGTTTTACGCTAAAGTCTAGTTATACACTGAAGCCAGTTAAACATATCTACATCACATGTCTAATGTTTTACCTAATTCTTGTCTACAAGAGATTAAAAGGACAATCCAAAGCATAAAATTCAATATAGTCTACAAGAGAACCAACCACACCATAATATGAGATTCATAAACCAATAAAACCGGTTCAAGCCAACGCACATGAGCCGATCAAGTACATAAACAGAATCCTAAGCTAATATTCATTTGATGCTGGATAACAAAACACCAATTCTATACAATTCAACATTGTCTAAAAGAGAACCAACCACACATCATAAACAAAATTCACGAACCAATAAAACCGGTTCAAGCCAATTAAATTACAATAAAACCGGTTTAAGAATTGAGGTAAAAGCTGTACCATCTTGAGGCATGAGAGGATAATCAGAGGAACTGAGATTAATAAACCAATCCCAATCCTCAGCCTTCTTCAACAGAATCGCAACACCATGGAGCGTGCTAGCTAACATAGTCGGACCTTTCTCCGTAACCAAGTCGGCCAAACCCATCACCATAACGTTCTTCATCTTCTCCTTCTCCGACCTCACGTACTTGGCAAGATCCATCCTTTCTTCGTCGGAGGCTTGAAGGTCGAGATGGAGAAGATAGTAGTTTCGAGGATGGTGTATCGCTCTGAGGAGGCGTTTCACACGTTTCGCATCTCCTTTCGTGCCCGTTACCAAGTACGCTAGCTTGGGGATGCTGGGTTTCCCGGTTAGGATTCGGTTTGGGGGTGAACCGGATGGTTTTCGGGAGGTTAGTGTTAAACCCAGAAGGAACAAGAGGATGACAAAGAACAGTGAGATCGCTGGGCGAGAGAAAGAGCAAGAGCGAGGAGAAGAAATGTGAGATCTTTTCATGATCGTGAGTTTACGATTCTCCGGGACATTAGAAGTCAGATCTGAGCTCGACGGTGGTGGAGAGATGGGAAAGCCGGGAAGAAGACGAAAGTTATGGTGTTTTAATTATTTAAAAAACGTTTGTCATGGTTAAACGATGTCGTTTTAATTGGAAGACATGAATGAATTTCAACCGAACGATTATAATGGGATCGTCATACACCGTTGGATGTGCTTGCTTACGGAGTTACGAAGCAACAGAAGAAATGTTACATCAAATAAATTGACATAAATTGTTTAGAGTCACAATAAATATTCAAAAATCATAAATAAATCACAAAAAATTAAAAAAATAAAAGAAAAATTTCAAACTAAACTAAGCTAGAAGCAGCAGGTAGACCGTGACGCCAATTGTCATCTCTATTGGTTGCCGAAACTCGGCGTTTTCCGCCACCGGTGCGATTCTCTCATTACCAGACCGGATTATTTCCGACAAGTAAGACATGTTATCATCACATAATGAAACAAAAAAAATCTTTATTTGGTGGTTGTCGTCACTTGTCGGTGCCACCCAAATCTTCGGGTTTGGGTCGTATGTTAATGGGCCAGTAAATTGAGCTTTCAGGTTTATTAAAGACTAAGCCCGCAGAATATGAGGCTTAGGCCACATGCATTACGACCTTGTCTTAACGCGCAAAAAAAAAAGAATCTATTTAACGGTGTGTAAACAGACGGCCAATAAATAAATAAACATTAAACGTCACCGTTAAGTAACGGCAGAACCTTTCCACGGTTTCATCCAGGGCAGGCGTTTCCTCTCTCTCTAGACCAAAAAAAAAGAGGAACAAGAAGAAGAAGAAGAAAACTTAGATTTGTCGTTGTGTCTGGTCAATACACAAAAGAGAGTAATTGATGATGACGACGATACCCTCTTAGCTTCTTCTGCTTCTGGTGCTTATCTTCACAAAAGGGTTTACTCTCTCTCTCTCTCTCCTGTGTCCTTATCTATTAGACAAAGACTTAATCCGATCTCTGTAATAATTCACTGTTAGGAGTTTCAAAGTTCACACCTTTAAGATAAAGGAGGCGTCTTTTTTAAGAGAAGATCGTTATTGGAGATGAGGGTCAATGGTAGATTCCTGGTTTAACGTCTTATCCATGGAGAATCATCACCCTTCGACTCTGTTATCAATGGATTCAAGTGCTTCTTCTCACGAGGAGCTTGATTTGGAGATGAACAACAACCGCCAATCTCTCCTCTCCGGCCCTCCCGACATCAACCTACCTCTCTCCGCCGAGCGCAGCCCTCCTCCTCAGCCGTGGAATTTAGATTCCTGCGACATTCTCGATGTCGGGTTAGGCTCGCAAGCCTACGAGACCGAGAATTACATGAGCGTCGTCCCCAAAGTCGGTCGGAAATGCGCTAAGCGTGTGGACAGCGTCTG
This sequence comes from Brassica oleracea var. oleracea, assembly GCF_000695525.1. Classification (NCBI taxonomy): domain Eukaryota; kingdom Viridiplantae; phylum Streptophyta; class Magnoliopsida; order Brassicales; family Brassicaceae; genus Brassica; species Brassica oleracea. The sequence continues at coordinate 6,574,447 of NC_027751.1, forward strand.
GGGAGCTTGGTTCTTCTTCAGCTTCTACTTCAAGCCCGCTTTGAACGACAAGTCAAAGGCCAAGATCGTCCGCGACAGCAACGGGCTGTCGGGTTTCGACAAGACGGATCTGAAGCTCGACGTGTTTTTAGTCCAGCACGACATGGAGAACATGTACATGTGGGTGTTCAAGGAGAGGCCCGAGAATGCTCTCGGGAAGATGCAGCTTAGGAGTTACATGAACGGGCACTCGAGACAAGGGGACCGTTTGTTTCCGTTTAGCGTTGAGAAAGGGTTCGTGAGGTCTCATAGGATGCAGAGGAAGCATTATAGAGGGTTGTCGAATCCGCAGTGTGTTCATGGGATTGAGCTTGTTCCTTCGCCGAACCTCGCTTGTCTCGATGAGGAAGAGAGGAAGAGATGGATGGAGCTTACGGGTAGGGACTTGAACTTCGCGATCCCGCCTGAAGCTAGCGACTTTGGTTCGTGGAGGAACCTTCCGAACACTGACTTTGAGCTTGAGAGGCATCCGCCTGCGTTGAAGAACAACAACTCTAAGAAGCTACTCAATGGTTCGGGTCTCAATCTTTCGACTCAGCCATCGAATGGTGAAGGAACGGATCTGTCTCCCTCTAGCCACAAGAAGAGGAAAGACATGTTCTCAAATGGGATCAATGAAGAAGAGTCTTGCTTACCTCCTGCTATAGAAGTTCACCACAATGAGCTACCAAACTGGTCTAACGAGTTTAGCGGTGCCATGAAAAACGTTCACGGACCTGTTACAGCTGCAAAGACCATATACGAAGACGAGGAAGGCTACTTGATCATAATCACGCTTCCTTTTGTGGATTTGAACAGCGTGAAAGTCTCGTGGAGGAACACTCTCACGCACGGTATCATCAAAGTCTCGTGCGTCAGCACGTCGCGCGTGCCTTTCATCAAGAGACATGACAGAACGTTTAAGCTGACTGATCCAGCTTCGGAGCATTGCCCACCAGGAGAGTTTGTGAGAGAGGTAGCGTTATCGACTCGTATCCCTGAAGATGCGAATATTGAAGCGTATTACGATGGGCCTGGTTCGGTTCTTGAGATACTTGTCCCGAAACTTAGAGCTGGTCCGGAAGAGCATGAGGTGAGGGTGTGTCTGCGCCCACATCTTGGAGGAAATGATCTTATGTTGACATAAAAAAAAGAGAGAGGACGTTCTGTTACATGTTTCTCGTATGTAGAAGCTTATAGGAGTCGTCATATATCTCATTGATGTTTGCCATTTGATATATATAGACGTTTTTCACTGTTTTAACGAGATTATTCACCATATTGCAAGCTTGTGTAGGCTGTGTTTTTGAATCAACCCTAGCCGTAGATTGAAGTTGGGTTTTTGTCATACGCCTGAACATTTTGGGCATCCGTTCGGTTTATTTCAGATTTTTGTTGTACCCGAACGCCCATGCCTAGTATGGACTAGGCATGGATTTTGAGTGCTGATTATAACTTTCAATCAAATGTGTAACACATTACACTCATTCGTTCAAGCAAAAAGATGAATCATACCACAGAGAATTTGATACAACTGAGGCTTACTGACTGAGATCAAGCAAGAGCTGTCGGAGTGCATCCGAAGAGAGAGGTATGTTCAAACACTCTTGTCCATCGGAGTTTCTCTTGGTCTTAACCAGCTCATGATCTTTAAACTCCGTGAGATGAGAGTTGAGAGTCACTTGACTGCTCACAAAGAAGCGTTCACGTGAGGCTGAATACAGATCTTCAGTGGGCATGCCATCTTCATCCGGGTGAGAAAGCTGGTAGTCAGCGAGAATCTTGAAGACGTTCTGAGCGTTTGGTGTTAGACTCTGTAACACAATGGCCGCTGTTTTGGCGGTTTGGGCTGTGCTTCCTTGTGCAAGAACCAAGGGGAAAAATACGCCTTCTACCTTGTATGGTGCAAATGTTGGAACGTGGTGCCATAGCCAGTTAAACTGTTTGTGCACCATTTTCTTTTCCCACACTGCAAATGAGTACAAGAAACATCATCTCAGGACAAAGAAGTGGTACATAAGGGACTCAGGGCCGGCCCTGAAAGTTTAGAGGCCCAAGACCATTTAGTCAAGACTTCAAAAATTTGGGGGCCTAAAAAAATGTTTTTTACAAATTGGGGGCCTATTTACATATAAAGATTTTCAAAAATTTTGGGGGCCCAAGGCGAATGTTTCATTGGGCTTGGCCCAGGGCCAGCCCTGAAGAGACTAGAGAGATGGAGAATAACGCTTACATAAGAGAGCGTTGACATGGTCGATGGAGGCAATAATGCGTATGTGCGAGCAGGAAGCAAGCTGGGCGAGAGTTTGCTGTGATTCAGGATCTCTTAGAGCAGGGCCGTCAATGTTGTGAACAACAACGCATATGAAGCAGTCTTTGTCTTCGGACTGTGAGCCATATAGAAAGGAAAGTATATCATCAACGGAGCGTGGAGGGAATGCTTCTTGACCTTTAGACAAGCTCCCAGAACTCCTTCTACTTTTCAACTGCTCAGACAGAAGTTCAGCTATTGCTAAAAGAACCTGAATTTGCAAACCATAGATGACTTGTAAAACCATTTTCTTTACAGCAAGATATTCTACATCCAAAATGACCAAAGAGTACCTGTTTTAGATTTACTGAAGGAAGGTAGCCATTGATGACAACAACGGAATACTCAGTCAAAGAAGATGAAGCAAAGTCTTCAAGCAAACCTTTTTTAGATCCAAAGCCGTACATAAGAAGGCCAAAGCCGCACCTGGGATCAGCAAAATGAAATGAGAACACACAACAGCATGGTGACTCTGATGGAACATAGGAGAAGATCAAAGAGTAGGAGCGATCAATGTCTTTAACAATTACAGAAGCACCAAAACTCGTTGTATCTTTCTAAACAGATTCTACCATGTTTGATATTCTGGTTCTAACCTCTCTATCTAAGATCAATGTTTTCTAGGAAAGCAAGAGACTTCTCACCTGAGTTCAAAGACCCACTTCGGGTACATAGTCTTGTAATCATTCAAAAGCTCAGTAATCTCTTTCTCATGCTTTGTTTCAATATTAAACGCTGTTTCTCTAAGCTCCTGAGACACAATCAACTTGTCAAAGGAAAGCAATGTTTCACATTAAACATATATTACGGAGACAAAAACCCAAAATCACCTGTTCATCAACGAGATTAATATCAGAGAGCTTGCGCGCTGACCGCTTGCTTGACCCACCCAACTCTTTAGCCAGAAAGTAGTTTCTTGAGAACCCAAATTCATCTTCCTCTATGTTGTCTATGTCCTCCATTGTAGTAAAGAAACAATGAAAACCTTAACTCAAGAGTCTCCTGAGACAACAAACATCAGAACATATTACTGATATTTTCTATAACAATTAAGTTCTGAAATAACAAACTAAAGTTCTGATTTTTAAAGAGACCTTTGTCTTATTTACCCAAACATATAACTTCACTTGAACACTCTTATAATCAAAATTAACCAAACATACCCAAATTAAATTAGCATCGCGACATGTGATCGAATGGGTCAATACAACTTCATCATCACTGGAACTATGCTGATAACAAATGAGATCAGACGCATTCAACAGAACGTGAATTTACCTTCACAGGATCGTGAATTCGAGTGTGCCCTAAGTGAATTGATGAAGTTAGGAGGATTCAAGTCGGTGAGACTCCGACGAGAAGATGGAAGCACCCGGCGGCGAATTAGTATATGCCCTACGATTGATAAAAGATGCAGTTTTTTTATTTTCCCGCGCCTTTTTCTTCATCTTCCCGGTTAAAGTATAACGACGCCGTTTTAGTAATATAAAATCTACGGTTCACAGGCTCTCAATACACGTATCACACGGATAACATGAAATCCAACGGTTCTTATCATATGTCACATATGCAAGCCAATAAATGAAAATCACGCGGATCGGTATTAACAACCGTAGATTAAAATCCAATCCAACGGATCATATCTTCCCCGAGAAACGTAAAACAGAAAACACAAAGTTGTATGCTCCTATATAACCATCTCATCACCCTCTCAGATCTACACATCGCACTCTCCTACACACGTGTGAGAAACAACTTTCTTTTTTTCTCTGATTTTAAAACCTTTTCGAGGAAAAGAAAATGTCTGGGAGAGGAAAGGGAGGAAAGGGATTGGGAAAGGGAGGAGCCAAGAGGCACAGGAAGGTCCTCCGAGACAACATCCAGGGGATTACCAAGCCGGCGATTCGTCGTTTAGCGAGAAGAGGCGGTGTGAAGCGTATCAGCGGTTTGATCTACGAGGAGACTCGCGGCGTTCTCAAGATCTTCCTCGAGAATGTGATCCGTGACGCTGTGACTTACACTGAGCACGCGAGGAGGAAGACTGTGACGGCGATGGATGTTGTGTACGCGTTGAAGAGGCAGGGGAGGACTCTGTACGGGTTCGGCGGCTGAGGGGATTGAATTAGGGTTTTGTAAATCGCGTCTGGGTTGTTTTTAGGCCTTGTTAAGGCCTTTAAGCTGTTGTGATGGTTTCGTTTCGAATGTTTCGATGATTTGAATTGAATGAAAACGCTTTTATTACATCTCCGGTCTCTTTAGAGTTTGATTAGCTAATCATTTAGAACAGATTAAACAACTTTTGTCTTCATCAACTGGCTATCACGTTTCCGGTTCGAATCTTGGCTAGAACCCGACACGTTTTTCATTAATTATTGAAATGTTCAAAAAAAAAAAATTAGCTACGAATTTTCCTTGCATTTCAATTATAAGCATTAGTAATCTGTGTATAACCTATGTTTGAAATTTGTTTTCGATATGTTTATACGTTCGAAATGAGGCCAATTTGATATTAATGGATACAAATGTGAGGCTCAATGGCTAATTGCGAACTTCTGTATAGTTGCAATCTGGGCTTTATATCATAGTAGTGGTCAAAGGCATTTTATCACAAGTTCGTATTTTGGGCTTCGCTTATTTTGGCCCGTCTGTTGTATGTCTGGGCCCATATAACTGGATAGGTTTAGAATTTTACTTACCATACCCTTATGAGCTATGTTCCATGGAAACTCCGTTGAAGTTCCGTTTCGTTTCATGTTTCGGAATCGGAAACTTACGGAAATGCATTGGAAACTCTTTTCTTAAAGTTTTCAGTTTGGAAATTTAATGGAAACTTGCGTTTATATTTTGGAAACTCGCGATTCTGTTTTGGAAACGTTTAAGAAATTTTTTTTTTTTAGAACAATTTCTATAAATAATAATAAATATAAGAATTAGTTTGTTATTTTAATAAATTAGAACAATTTCTTCATGTTGTGAAAGGAACTAGAGCACTTACAAGTTTATACATTTATCAACAAGAAACAAGATTGCTCCGCAAAAAGCAGAAGATTTGGTATTTGACTATTTGTGCACACTAATCTTCGTCTTCTATCCAGAAGAAGTCTTGCATACAAGGATGGTCCCAATCATATGTGGGACGTTGGAGGTGATCAATGCCTCCTTGGGCATCACCATCTTGAGGCAGATTCTTCATATCAAACCCCAACCTTTGCAAGTGAGTTTGTTGCTCTACTTCTCTTCTCTGTCTTGCTATCTCCCTCTCAAGTGCTTTAATGTCTTCAACTCTTGGAACTAGGTTTGTTGGACCTCTGCTCTTTGTGTTTATACACCTGAAATGTAAAGGGAGAAGAACAAAGAGAAGCAATAACACAATTAAATAAAAATTTACTTAGTCTCAAGCAAATGACTAAATCCCAATGTCACAATCAACTTAGAATTTGGCAACGGCACCAATTTGATGCAGGGAGTTTCAAGGCTCCTAATCAAATGTTGTAGAATAAAGGATGTCAAACCAGTTCTAAGTGATTCTAAAGCAAAGGGAATGCAAGACCATGCTTAATCTAAGTGCTATCAATTGGTGAGATGATTTTTGAACTAGAATACTACTAAAATGCAATAAAGGACAAAGTTTTCTTTCTTCTTATTTTAAAAAGTCTAAAATGCCCTTAAAAAATGTCTAAAATCGACTAAGTAAAAGACGCGACTCGGGTAGAAATCACGGGCGACAACCCGAGTTGGTCACCCCGCGTTGGACGTCGAGCAGCTCCAACTTCACGCGTGCGGGTACGGCTCCCCGCGTCTCTCACCCCGAGTCGAGACGTCGCGACTTCTTCTTCTTCGTAGCTCCCCACGTCTCTTGACCCTGAGTTGAGACGTCGACGCTTCTTCCTCTTCGTGCGTGCGGGTTCACGATCTCGCGTTGCTCGTCCCCGCGTGGAAGCTCTGGAATCGCCATCGGGAGTCGTCGCATCAGTCTCCGCGTGGTCGTGTCGTCTCTTCGCCGCCATCGGAATCGAGCTTCACTGTCTCGGAGCTTCAACGCGACCAAGCTTCTTCGTCATTTCTCGTCATCGGCTTCTCCACCACGGGATCTCTGGTCCAAGTCATCTCCGCGTCGTGGCCGTGCTCTTCCTCGCTGTAGTAAGCTCTCTGTCGTGTTCTCAGCCTCAGCCGTCAACGGAATCGCCAGTGCTTCAGTCGCAGGTGAAAGCTCGAGGAGCAGAAATGGTGGAATTTGGGGGTTTTGCACATCTGGCCCTTGACGTTTCAGACAATTACAATTTGACCCCAAAACTATCAAAAGAGCAGAAAGGTCCACCCGAATCAACCCCAAAGTTTCCAATCGTGCGATTTAGCCCAGGCTAATATTGCACAATTTGCAACCTTGGTCCCTGGATTCTTGTTAACATCACAGTGGGCCCAAAACTTCCAAAATGTGCAATTTAACCCTTGAATTTTGCCCCAAACTTCCAAATGAGCATTCCAACCCCTATGATATGCAAATGAGTATGCAAATGCAACACAAAGACCTAAATGCAACCTAAAATGATCATAATAAGCTAAAAGATGAATCTAAAAATTATTAAAATCATGAGATATCACTTTCTCTTGATGAATCTGAGTTGGAAGAGGTCATGTTTGATGGAGCTAATGAAAATGAGGCTGAAGATAATGTTATTGGTCTTTGACTTTCTGTTATGATTTTTATTTTAGTTAAACTATTTGATATTTAAGTAATGGGTTTTATTACTTTGAATTTTTTATATGACTTTGATGTTTAATGATGATTTATTTTATTTTCGTATGATTAAATAGAATGGCTATTTACTTATTTGTATTATAAAATATTATAAACATAATCAAATGAATGCACACGTTAATCAATTATATATATACGTTTTTAAAACGTTTCCAAAGCAAATAAAAACACAGAAACGTTTCGAAACGTTTTGTTTCCGCGTATCCGTTTCCATGCAACCTATCTTATGAGTGTGATATGATTGGAAAACGGAGAAAAAAAAAAGTGGAGAAGAGTGAAAAACAAAATGAGAAAAGCGGAGAAAAGTAGAGTAACGGAAAAGGTAGAAAATATGTCAGAATCGATTTTACTACAAAGGACTCAACACACTTCTAAAATATTTTTGTATATGCGTGTCATGTTTTTACTAGTTTAATTTTAGTAGTTTATTAAATAATTAAATTTTAGACACATAACTATGTTTCCAATCAGGGCTGGCTCAGTTTAAAATTGGGCCATGAACCAAAATATTTTGTTGGAGTTTTATGTATAATATTAAACTTTATGACCTATTTTACAAAATTTTCAAAAATTCAGGGCCCTAAATGCTAAAAGAAATTTGATGAAGAAAAGTGGGACCCTGCGCAAATGCGCCGTTCGCACACCCTCTAAGCCGGTACTGTTTCCAATGGTGAGAGACTCACAACCACTAATGATACTCTTAATGTATGATTTTCGCTCTTTCAATAGTAAGAAGAGTAAATATTAAAAATTAATATTTCATCTGATTAATGAAATATAAGTTAAATATGGGATGAATGTTATTTTCGCTGAAAATTTTTCCCTGTTGAAACAATACAGTCAAAGCCTATGTCCCGCCAAAGTTAGGGTTTCAGCTGCTTCACCTCAAACATTGTAGTGAAAACACACACACTCTTCTTCCTAGAGGAGGTTTGTTTTGTTGTCTTTGATTAGTACCTTAGAAGGACTATTAGTAACATCTATTATTATTGGTTATAGATTTTTTAAAAATCTTTGTTCCTTAAAGCTCATCTTTAAATAGTGTTAAATAGTTTTAATATAGATACTCATTTGTTTTCTTTTTAACTTTGAATATTTTCTTAGTTATAATATTATGTTGCCAATGAACTAATTAACTATATATTTTAGTATCCCCTGAAAGTGAGAGCCATGTTCGAATTACAAACAACGCACGGCTCTCTTTAGTTTTTAGTTTAACTATTTCCTACATGCCCTTTTCTGCCATAATCAATTTTGTTTTGTTGTTTGTGATATTTCAGTTTCGACATGTTGCCATCAAAAGCCATGAGTGCTTAAAATATACATATGTAGTGGCTAGAGCAAATTCATTCCATTCTAATGGAGCATTTAGACGCCAATAAGCTTTCACATTAATGTTTTAATCACTAGTTGGTAGGGTTTGAGTCGATGATAGGATTTCTTTAGTCCCCTTGGTCAGCTCAGTCTTGTGGTCATGTGTAGACATTCTAGGTGGGGTAGATTTGTAAATGTTCTATGTACCATGAGTCGTATATACAAGATAAATGATTATGATCAGGTTTCAGGAATCATGACCTACGTTACGCCAAACAGATAAGGATCATGATCGACACACCCACAGATGACTATGATTTTTGAATTTTTTCAATTTTTGTGGATTTTCTATGCAAATAATTATTCACAATGCAATGCATGAAACTTAATGACAAGTAGACAAAACAAAACACAATGTGAGATAGTACACTCTTCCCCAAACTTACTTCACACAGTCTCTTGTGTGAGAATAAACTCAAAGGAGAGATCTAAGGAAAATACATAAACATGATAACTAAGTATTTACAAAGGTAGAATGCAATTACTTGAAGTTGGCCGTCATAAGAGAAGGGAAATGAGGAGGGAGGACTTGTTGTCACCTTGGAATTTTCGACATGACCTTTGGGAATTTTTCAGAATTTCCCCAAACTTGTCCCTAAACTTATTCAAACACACTAAAGCAAGAAAAAAGATATATAAAGATATATACAAAGGATACCATGGGACTTCCTCCCAAGTGAGCTTGTTTTAAGTCTCTAGCTTGACTTTCCTTCCAATTGGCTAATGAAGAGGAGGATCTCTCCCACCTTCAAGAGTGATGGTGAGGACTTGAGAGAGAAGCTCTTGAAGCTTGATTGGATCATCTTGGAGCTG
>NC_027751.1:6583853-6584010 GCF_000695525.1 Brassica oleracea var. oleracea
TCTTTTTGCCATGAGCAGCCTTTGTGGCTCTACTCACCTCCTCCTTTGTAGCACTTTCCAAGTGCTCATCACACAGCTCTTTAGAGGACTCTCCAGCAAAACCTTCTTTTTTAATACCAACCCCTTCAGCCTTGGTCTTCTCAATGGAGGATGCTCC
>NC_027751.1:6586288-6606438 GCF_000695525.1 Brassica oleracea var. oleracea
CTACTAAAATGCAATAAAGGACAAAGTTTTCTTTCTTATGAGATAAGAGAACTCATGGGCTAAAGGAATTGAACTTGGGTGATCAAGTTTCAATCTAAAGGTGTTAACTTTCAGCCAATCTATCTACCTTAAACCTAGACACCATCCTAAACAAACTCTATCTTTAGATGAATGTTCATCTACTAAGATAACTCAAGCATCAAATTCTCTTTGGTAGAATGTTATCTAAGTAATCATTAATCTCAAGTCTACTAGCCATCTTAACACCTCTAACAACAAATCTCTTTGGTAAATAATGTTAAAAGCTTAGGAGAGTTGGTTCAAGCATTTCATCAAACACCTTTCAGGCATGAAATGCTTAGAGCTCAACTTTAGAGAGACCAACTCTAGAGTTGCATTAAAAGCACTCTACTAGCAAGGAACAAGAAGGATCTATACTAAAACACCTTAGATCTAGCTTAATCTCCTTTAGTCTCCCTAACCCATGAATCCAAAGATGAATACTCACTACTCTTCATGATGAGCCCAAGAATCAATGATGATTTGGTGCTAATCATGATTAGTGATCCCAATAATCAAACAATCACAAGAGAAAATGATCAAGATAAGATCTTTCACCTAAAAGTTCGTACTCCAATTCCTGAATCTTTTGAGAGCATAGTCGCTGTGGGGTTTTTTGTTTCAGAGAGAAATATGATTTCTGGTCCTATGGTGCGCTTGATCTCTCTCAGTCTTTGAACTGTCTCCGGAATCCCCAACCCTTGACAGTTCCATCCCAATATTTTTAAGGAACGAGAGTTGATGGACTGTGATAGTTCCATCCTCGCCGTGATCGGATCTCCAGGCCGTGGTATCCGCCTCCGCCGTCGTGCTCGTCATCTGCTCGTAACGGAGGAATCACGATGCAACAATGGTAGATTTGAGACTTTTTGCACATCTGGTCCTTATTCTTTTGGCTATTTACGAATTGACCTCAAAACTATCAAACATGCAGAAAGGTCCACCCGAATCAACCCCAAAGTTTCCAATCGTGCGATTTAGCCCAGGCTAATATTGCACAATTTGCAACCTTGGTCCCTGGATTCTTGTTAACATCACAGTGGGCCCAAAACTTCCAAAATGTGCAATTTAACCCTTGAATTTTGCCCCAAACTTCCAAATGAGCATTCCAACCCCTATGATATGCAAATGAGTATGCAAATGCAACACAAAGACCTAAATGCAACCTAAAATGATCATAATAAGCTAAAAGATGAATCTAAAAATTATTAAAATCATGAGATATCACTTTCTCTTGATGAATCTGAGTTGGAAGAGGTCATGTTTGATGGAGCTAATGAAAATGAGGCTGAAGATAATGTTATTGGTCTTTGACTTTCTGTTATGATTTTTATTTTAGTTAAACTATTTGATATTTAAGTAATGGGTTTTATTACTTTGAATTTTTTATATGACTTTGATGTTTAATGATGATTTATTTTATTTTCGTATGATTAAATAGAATGGCTATTTACTTATTTGTATTATAAAATATTATAAACATAATCAAATGAATGCACACGTTAATCAATTATATATATACGTTTTTAAAACGTTTCCAAAGCAAATAAAAACACAGAAACGTTTCGAAACGTTTTGTTTCCGCGTATCCGTTTCCATGCAACCTATCTTATGAGTGTGATATGATTGGAAAACGGAGAAAAAAAAAAGTGGAGAAGAGTGAAAAACAAAATGAGAAAAGCGGAGAAAAGTAGAGTAACGGAAAAGGTAGAAAATATGTCAGAATCGATTTTACTACAAAGGACTCAACACACTTCTAAAATATTTTTGTATATGCGTGTCATGTTTTTACTAGTTTAATTTTAGTAGTTTATTAAATAATTAAATTTTAGACACATAACTATGTTTCCAATCAGGGCTGGCTCAGTTTAAAATTGGGCCATGAACCAAAATATTTTGTTGGAGTTTTATGTATAATATTAAACTTTATGACCTATTTTACAAAATTTTCAAAAATTCAGGGCCCTAAATGCTAAAAGAAATTTGATGAAGAAAAGTGGGACCCTGCGCAAATGCGCCGTTCGCACACCCTCTAAGCCGGTACTGTTTCCAATGGTGAGAGACTCACAACCACTAATGATACTCTTAATGTATGATTTTCGCTCTTTCAATAGTAAGAAGAGTAAATATTAAAAATTAATATTTCATCTGATTAATGAAATATAAGTTAAATATGGGATGAATGTTATTTTCGCTGAAAATTTTTCCCTGTTGAAACAATACAGTCAAAGCCTATGTCCCGCCAAAGTTAGGGTTTCAGCTGCTTCACCTCAAACATTGTAGTGAAAACACACACACTCTTCTTCCTAGAGGAGGTTTGTTTTGTTGTCTTTGATTAGTACCTTAGAAGGACTATTAGTAACATCCATTATTATTGGTTATAGATTTTTTAAAAATCTTTGTTCCTTAAAGCTCATCTTTAAATAGTGTTAAATAGTTTTAATATAGATACTCATTTGTTTTCTTTTTAACTTTGAATATTTTCTTAGTTATAATATTATGTTGCCAATGAACTAATTAACTATATATTTTAGTATCCCCTGAAAGTGAGAGCCATGTTCGAATTACAAACAACGCACGGCTCTCTTTAGTTTTTAGTTTAACTATTTCCTACATGCCCTTTTCTGCCATAATCAATTTTGTTTTGTTGTTTGTGATATTTCAGTTTCGACATGTTGCCATCAAAAGCCATGAGTGCTTAAAATATACATATGTAGTGGCTAGAGCAAATTCATTCCATTCTAATGGAGCATTTAGACGCCAATAAGCTTTCACATTAATGTTTTAATCACTAGTTGGTAGGGTTTGAGTCGATGATAGGATTTCTTTAGTCCCCTTGGTCAGCTCAGTCTTGTGGTCATGTGTAGACATTCTAGGTGGGGTAGATTTGTAAATGTTCTATGTACCATGAGTCGTATATACAAGATAAATGATTATGATCAGGTTTCAGGAATCATGACCTACGTTACGCCAAACAGATAAGGATCATGATCGACACACCCACAGATGATTTGACGTTTGTACCTTTTTAAGAAACCAAACGGTCAATCGTTGTAGAGTTTACGAGTTTCATAAATAAAATAATAATGGGTAGAAACCGGAAGAAAATGGTATCTACAAGCTAAGTCTACAATATAATACGTTAAAGAATTCATTAGTGAATTTTTACCAAAAAAAAGAAAGAAAAGAATTCATTAGTGAGGCATACGACACCAACCATATCTTTCTATCACTATTGTGGTTTTTAAATTAAGAAATAGGGACCCAGTCGATGTAAATCATAGTAATGTTTTTATGTCCACTATAGCTACTTTGTTTTCTTCGACAGTCATCTATAGCTTTCGTAATCGTATCATTGATCCGAAGCTAGTGTGCACTATGTTACACTACAACACATGTGGATCTCTTGGGTTGAATGATAAATACAATCGAAGTTTTATATTAATTAAGTTCGTACTCTTCTTTTGAGTTGAGATCATTTTCGTGGTCCAGTGATATTGTGGCTAGCTATTAACTAACCTATGTAGTTGCAATTAGCGAGATAAACATTTTTGTTGTGAGTTTAGCGATCGCTTCCATCAATCTTAGGATTATAGAATAGAAAACTTCACGTATTGAAGTTTAATAACTCGTTTGTAACAAGAAAATTTGACCTAACACGACAAGAAAAAAGGAAGTTTCCGACAGAAAAATTTCGTCGGGAATTCTCGACGAAACTCCATCATAAATGCAAGTCGTAGAGAATCCGTCTAGAATTCCCTATAAAACATTTCTATCGAAAATTTCTCGACTAAATCCCGAAAAAACTATATTTTAAAACCGCCTTTAAATTGTATATTTGATTTGTAAATGTTCTATATATGTACCATGTGTCATATTTTTGATGGATTTCCGACGAAATATATAATCCATCAAAATCAGATGGGAATCCCCTTTCCCGACGAGATAGGCCCGACGGAACGACTTTGCCGGAAATGACATGTTTTCTTATAATGTAAAAGTCAAAAAGGTTATGTATTAATTAGTGGGATTTAAATCATATATATCCTCGTTGACAAAAAAAAATCATATATATCCTTAACAAATTATGATTGTCATGAATTGTGATTGTTAAAGTTGTAAGTGTAATAGTGAGAAATTCGTGAGAAAATAGATATCTCAAATAGTAGATAATCTCATCCAAAATATCATAAATGAGCATTTGTCCAGTTTTGTTATGAACTGATATGATCTGCATGACACAGTTTTATTTAGATCCAGTTTTCATAATATTCTCGAATTTTATTTATTTATTCAAACTAATTTTAATTTTATTAAATTGATGTTTTGTTCTTTGGGTTTCAAAGTTCAAACATTACGACATATAGTTTGGAAAACTTTTCTTCTTAGTCTTGCATATATTTACAAAACGAAAAAACCTCGAGTTGGAGTGTCTTATAAATCTATGTGTGGAAAACACTATGGAGGAGTGAAACACTGGCACCTATTATTTCTATTTTATATCAATCTTTTTGAAAGAAAAACAAGCTTTGACAACATAGATTTGGTAATATAATAATAATAATAATTATTATTATTTTTTTTTTTTTGGTAATATAATTATGTTGTACATTATATTCTAAAAGTTCTAGTTAACCAGATATCATTTCATTAAACTTCGAAGTCTGTTCCCGTTCAAATTCACCTTGCCCTAGCCGTTGTAAGACTATCAGAGAGAGCCACAGGCAGGGCCGGCCCTGAGATTTACGGGGCCGTAGGCGGTTTTTAAAAAATTCCAGCTAAAAATTTTTTGTGGTAAATTTGGGGGCCTAAAAAAAAATTTTTGGGGCTTTTTTTTATGTAATTTTTTTCCAAAAATTTTGGGGGCCTAAAGCCAATGTTTCGTTAGGCTTTGCCCATAGCTATAACTGAGCGTATTTGATATTCTGACAAATTAACGTACGACGCTCAAATCTTTTTGATACTTAACATGTCCGTTTTGTATGCGTCTATACTTTTAGAGAACATCCAACAGGCCACCAGTGGCAACAAGTTTTCTTCTTTTTTTTTTTCAGTGGCAAAAAGTTGATTTCGGAGATATGATTATAGTGTATCATCTCATGGACATATAAGCGACGCTTGCGGAGATTTTTTTTTTTTTTTTTTCGCTAAAAGACACTTGCAGAGTTGCTGTTATACTACATTTGAAGTTACTTATGATGCAAACCAATGCGTGTGAAAATGCAATCAGATAACCACATCGTGGTGGCCTAATGGTTTGCACTAGAGGAGGAGTTGTCCTGTTGGTCCAGGCCAGGGATCGACTTCCCTCTAGTGCGAAATTATTATCTCTACATGTGGCCACACGGATATGGGCCCATGCTTACGGCCTATTTGAATACCCGGGAAAGGATCCATCTGTGAGTTGCACCTCCCACCCGAAGGTCAGGTCTGTGTCTTTAATAGACCCGGGTTTAACCCTTTTACGTTAGAAAAAAAAGAAAATGCAATCAGATTATTTTGATCCACTCGATCGGGTCTAGGTATTTACTATTTAAGTGATCATTTGCTCTTCTTTTTAACATACAATGCATAATCGTACGTGCAGTGCGATATCTAGAGGCTTAAGGCGGTTTAAAAAACTGGAGCCCTTTAAAATAACTAATGAATATGTAATTAATACAGTTTTGATAGGATATAAAATCATGAAAACAAAACAATAGCATACTATTTCAACAAAAGAGAAGAGAAAAAATACCAATGTGCTATGGAAAACAACGAGGCAGTGCGATTTATTGAAAATTATTTGAAAGACAATAAAGTGATGAGAAAATATGTCGAAATGAAATTAATTAACCATAAAACTTGACCTGAATACTTTTTGATTTACCATTCAGATTTTTTTTTTGGTTTGTGATTCCTTTTTGATTTAGAATCTTGTTTCCTTCTATATAAACTTATATCCAAAATTATATACACATACAAGGATTCGAACACAGGTTACTATCTGCAATTGTTGAGAAACTTTAACGTAAAACCACTATCAGACACTACATTTTGGAAATTTTGAGGCTCCTAACACCCTATATATATTGGCCTATGGCAAATAATTTTTTCAATTCACATCAAGCACGGCTCTGCGTACATGCTTAACAAATAATTTTGACCTCGTTATATTATAGGTGTTTAGTTATTTTGATAAATCTTGATGATTAATTGATTGTTTCTGCATAAACATCAGCTAGGCGGTATTCTCTTAATTAATGTGAGTGACATCTTCTTCTTTTTTGACAGCGAGTGACAATCTTTTAAAGTAAAATGTTTTTAAAGTATGTCAGTGAGCACGATCGATAGTAACGACAAACAAAATCAGAAGAAAACATGAATGTTGTTGACCAAAAATAAAAGGAACGTTTTGCATGATGTTTAAAAATGTTTATAATGAAATGCGAATATTCATCAAAATCTTTTGTTGCAAATATTATTGGCTTGTCATCAACCACTCCTCTCCTTTCTCGTCTATAAAAGGTGTTATACGTCTTTCCTAGCTAACTTGTCACAGCATCTCGATAATCACCCAAAAACAAAATCTATAAGCAAAAAATAAATACTCTAGTTTCTTTCTTCACATTCAAAGATAAAAAAAATAAAAAAAATAAGTAAGATCGTTTTTGAGTTGGCTGTTCTGATTGAGATATTGAATTTAGTTAAAGAAAATGGTTGTAAATGTAACAAACATCAAAGTGGCGTCGGATGGAATATGGGAAGGAGACAATCCTCTCAACTGTGCCTTTCCTCTCTTAATAGTACAAGTCATACTTGTTCTCTTCAGCAGCCGCTTCCTTGCCTTCCTCCTCAGACCCCTACGTCAACCCAAAGTCGTGGCCGAGATCCTCGTAAGCTCTACACTATACATGCACATGCCTTTATGTTTATAAGCTCTATACACACTATACATGCATATTCCTCTATTTTATTCGTAGAAATAGTCACATTAACGTAGAGTTTATCGTTAAATTCTTATAGGGAGGGATATTGTTGGGACCTTCAGCATTGGGTAGAAACAAAGAATTTGTTGAACTATTTTTTCCGAAATGGAGCACACCAATACTTGAGTCAGTGGCAAGTATCGGTCTCCTTTTCTTCCTCTTCCTAGTCGGTCTAGAGCTGGATCTCACAGCTCTAGGCCACACAGGAAAAAAAGCTTTTGCCATAGCCCTCGCTGGAATCTGTCTCCCATTTTCTTTAGGCGCGGCCATATCTCTATTCCTCCGTACAGCCGTGGAGAAGGATCATGGCTCGGCTGGGTACTGGCAGTTTCTTCTCTTTATTGGAGTTGCTCTTTCCATCACAGCTTTCCCAGTCCTTGCCCGTATCTTAGCCGAGCTCAAGCTCTTAACCACAAGCGTTGGCCAAACAGCGTTAGCGGCTGCAGCCTTCAACGACATAGCCGCATGAATCCTCCTTGCCCTAGCCGTGGCTCTCCCTGGTAGCCACGACCATCAAAAACATGTCTCCCCATTGATATCCATATGGGTCCTCCTCTCGGGTGTCACCTTTGTAATCTTCATGTTTTTTCTGATCCAACCTGCCATGAGATGGACCATCAGGTACTATGACGGGACCATGCACGAGGCTTGCATTTGCCTAACTCTAGCAGGAGTCCTGATCTCTGGTTTCATCACTGACCTAATAGGACTACACTCCATTTTCGGAGCGTTTGTCTTTGGTCTAATCATACCAAAAAGGGGGTCATTCAGCGACCGACTCGTTGAGCGGATAGAGGACTTTGTCTCCGGGCTACTGCTTCCGCTCTACTTTGCATCTAGTGGACTGAAGACGGATGTGAATAAGATCAGAGGTGCAGATGCGTGGGGGATACTGGCCTTGGTCATATCCACTGCTTGTGCAGGCAAGATCATAGGTACCTTCCTCATGGCGATGATGTGCACCATACCGGCGCGTGAATCCCTCACTTTAGGTTTTTTGATGAACACTAAAGGGCTAGTTGAGCTAGTTGTTCTCAACATCGGCAGGGAGAAGAAGGTACCTACTAGTATACTACACACCATCTTGATATTATTTACTATAATTCTGTGCTTTTAATTGATTTCAAAACATAAGTAATAATCTCTTATATCTTAGAGCACATGGCAATATACTACTTAAAAGGTAAAAGTTGAAAAAAAACGATATTTTAGTTGTTGCTATGTAATGCATTGCATGTATACTAATTTTCATATTGCCCTAAGCTTCACTGACCGAAACACATTACAGGAGAGAACATTCTTGGATTTATATATGTTGATTTATTGGTCCATAATATAAAAATGTTACTGAGAATTATTTTTAGTCTTTATGTTTTAAAAGGACCCTACTGCGATAATTAATATCATCGATCAGGTACTAAACGAGGAGATGTTCGCAATTCTAGTAGTGATGGCTCTCGTCACAACCTTCATGACGACTCCCTCAGTCGTGGCTATATACAAACCAATGAACTATGGCGGTTTGGACAGTACTGCATCTGGTGGCAAGGGGAAGTTACGCATACTAGCCTGCGTACGTAGCCCCCGAGACGTCCCTTGTATAATCAAACTCGTCGAGTCTTTTGGTACGTCCAACGGATCAGTCAAATTATATGTGATGCACTTGATGGAACTTATTGACCGTCCATCCTCCATCTCAATGGTCCAACGAACGAGGAAAAACGGTGTGCCGTTCATAAACAAGTTGTGTAAAGAGAGGTCACGTGACGAGATAGAAGATGCGTTCAGTACTTACGAACAGGTTAGAGACGAG
Source organism: Brassica oleracea var. oleracea (assembly GCF_000695525.1). NCBI lineage: Eukaryota > Viridiplantae > Streptophyta > Magnoliopsida > Brassicales > Brassicaceae > Brassica > Brassica oleracea. The sequence goes on from NC_027751.1 coordinate 6,595,130, forward strand.
AAGCAGAAGATAAAGATACGCCACTTGAAAAGTGTGTCGGCGTTGGGGACTATGCACGAGGACGTATGCAACGTTGCGGAACATAAGAAGGTGTGGATGATCGTATTACCGTATATGGTAACGGGATGGAGAGTGGTTAAGCAGAGAGTGATAGAAAATGCTAACTGCTCGGTCGCGGTTCTAAACCATCAAGAGGCTGGAGAAAGCAGTATTAGTAGCGGCGAGGGGCCAAAAAGGGTAGGAGTTGTGTTTATTGGTGGACACAACGATAGAAAAGCACTTGAGATTGGAAGCAGAATGGCCCAAAACCCCAAGATCATTGTAACACTCTTGCGATTCTCGGATAACACCATGGCTTCTCCATATTGTGAAAAGGTGACAAAATTATTTACCATTAATTAATTGATAACAATTTTATATTCTAGACTCTAAAATGATGACGCTACTCAATGGTTACACTATGATAATAACTACTTAAAGCTTGTGGATGATACAGGAGATTGATGAGGCAGCTGTGGAAGAGTTTAAGAAACAATGTGAAGGTTTAGTGGTCGAGCATGAAGAGATAGCAGTTGAGGGAAGTCTAGCAAAGATTGCAAAGGCAATGGGAAGGAAGGAGTACGAGCTTGTAATAATTGGAAATCGACAAGTTTTAACAAGTTACTATGAGATGGGACGAGTCGAGGTTTCAACACTTGTCATTCATGGATGCAGTGAAAATGACAGAGCTAAAACTATTGTGGGAGATAATGTCTGAGACTAGTGAAAAGGAGATGAACCTTATGTAAATATAATGATCCTCTAAATAATTAACCACTGTAAAATAATTTGGTGGAGAACTTTTAATTTACAATGTTGCTTCCCAATAAATATTGAAAATTTTCTCAAATTTATAGCGGAGAAACTATGTCTGGTTATTTTAAATGTATTTCGAAGAACTGAGCCAAATCAAATTGAACTAAAATTCATTTTTAACGGTTACTGTTTTTATACCAAAAAATCAAAATTATACTAAAATTAAAATTTTTTTTTGCAAATATGACTCAAAACTTGTAGTCAAATACAAAACTAACCCATGTTTTTTTTTGAAACTTTGACTTGTCTCTTTCACCCTTAAAGTTCAGATTATTCACGAAAATGCCATCATTTTTTTCTTTCAAAAATGCATATTTTACTCAATCACCCTCATCTTCCTCAAATATTCACAACATTGTCATTGCCATCAATACACCAACTACCATGAACAACCAATTTGAAGCTCTTATAATGCACTTAAAAATCGATTTCAACTATTTCTTTCTCAATTCTTATGAAGTAAAAACAATCTCTCTTTACTTTCTCTCCATATTCATCCAAAAAATAACCAAAATTTTGATTCTAAATTTTTTATGGTTCATAGAGCCATTGAAGGTTACGATTCTCGGTGGTTTACTTTCGTTTGAGCTTCTGTGTGCTTGGAGAAGACTCATTTGTGCTAAGGAAGTTATCTCACTAATTTAAGGTATGAAATCGAGATTTTATCCAGATCAGTTCGCCTAGAAGACTTACGACTTCCGAGTAAGTCTTCTGGCTGTAGAAGACTTACATGGAAGTCTTCTGGTCAATGCAGATGTTAGTTTTGCAATTGACTTTTAAATGTGTTTTTTTGAGACGGCTTACACTGAAGTCGTCCATTTTTTTGTTTAAACAAATCTTGAGGAACCCAGAGACGACTTCCATGTAAGCCGTCCAGGATAAACATGTTAGTTTTGCATTTGACCGGAATGTGTCAGAAATTTGACTTCTTCTGGACGATTTACTTGTAAGTCATCCAATAGAAAACAAAAAAATCAATATTTTATAATAACTAGACGACGTCCAAGTAAGTCGTTTCAGGTTAGTTTTGCAATTGAAAAATAAAACTTAAATATTTAATTTATTCTAGATGACTTACTTGAAAGCCGTCCAGTCGACGACTTACATGAAAGTCGTCCATGATTTTATTCCCAGATTCTGGTCAAACCTTGCTTATCTTGGACGACTTCCGAATAAGTCATCGACCGGACGACATTCAAGTAAGTCGTCTAGAAAATAAATTTTATTTTCCAATTGCAAATCTAACCTGAAACGACTTACATGGAAGTCGTCTAGTTATAATAAAATAATGATTTTTTTTTGGTTTTCAACTGGACGACGTATGGGTTAATCGTCCCGAACTGGACAACTTCTTTGTAAGTCGTCCCGGAAAAGTCAAACTTCTGACACAATCCGGTCAAATGCAAAACTAACATGTTTATCCTAGACGACTTACATGTAAGTTGTCTCTGTTTTTTTCGAGATTTTTTTTAAAACAAAATTATGCTAATATTTACAAAGGAAGACTTCCAAAGAAGTTTGCTGTAGAGAAGACTTCTCTGGAAGTCGTCCTTTGTAAAATTTTAATTGCAAAAAAGACCTAAATGGATGACTTCTACGGGAGTCTACCAGAAGACCTCCGTGGATGTCGTCTGCGTCAATGTTTGCAATTTCTCTAAAACTATAAAGACTTTTAAACATTTTTTCGTTAATTCATGTTTATTAATCAATATTTGGACTACTGAATAAAATTTATAACTTAATTGGTGATATTTATGAGGTTACCAACATTCATGTTAATTAAAGTTTCTAGCTAATGTGCTTTTAACTCATACATGTTCTATGTTTGCTAATGTGTTTTATTTTGAATTTTTGCAGATCGATTGTCAGTTACATGCAGTGTATGCAGAATGATTGTTGAAAGATAGCTGTTAAAATTTTGTGGTTGATAAGTTCAAAGGCGCGAGACTGTTTTTTAGTGAGAGTTCGACACATGATGACTTTTTGCAATGGCTCAAGAAGATTATAACCTGGACATGAATACCGAGTCTGTGGAGTTAGCCTACTCATTACCAGAAGCAATGGTGCAACGAATGGCTCCAGACACCCCTTCCTATTCATGTTACAAGTGATAGATAAGTTCAGAACTTGCTCGAGATAACTAAACGCATGAAGTACGTCTTTGTGTATCAAGCTTTAACAAGATGAGAACGGTTCCAGAGGAAGGGGATGAAGATGATGATGATGATATGGTTGAAGGTGATGAAGGGGATGAAGCTGATGAAGGGGAAGAAGATGATGATGATATGGCTGAAGTTGAAAATCATGATGGGGAGGAGGATGGTGCGGAGGAGGATGCTGGTATCCCTGATGTTGCTGAAGCGGTTGATGATGCTGAGGATTACAGTGAGTATGGAAAGGTTAAAGATGAGGATGAGGAAGAATATGGTGATATGGGTTTTGAAGATTTCAAAGGGACATATGGTAGTGAAGAGATCTATGTCAACTAGAGTTTTGCTAGTAGGATGCACTGGTTTCAGAGATGCGGTTGACAGCGGTGAGGCGTAAGTTCTCCTTCAGAATATACCTTGCTCTCATGCTATAGCAGCTGGATCATATGTTGGTTTGCATATCTCCACACTTGTATGCCGGGTCTACTCAAAGGATACTTTGTTTACTATAAGGGACTCAACACACTTCTAAAAAAAATTTGTACATGCGTGTCATGTTTTTGCTAGTTTAATTTTAGTAGTTTATTAAATAATTAAATTTTAGACACATAACTATGTTTCCAATGGTGAGAGACTCACAACCACTAATGATGCTCTTAATGTATGATTCTCGCTCTTTCAATAGTAAAGAGAGTAAATATTAAAAATTAATATTTCATCTGATTAGTGAAATATAAGTTAAATAGAGAATGAATGTTATTTTCGCTGGAAGTTTTTCGCTGTTAAGACAATACAGTCAAAGCCTATGTCCCGCCAAAGTTAGGGTTTCAGCTGCATCGCCTCAAACATTGTAGTGAAAACACGCACACTCTTCTTCCCAAAAGGGGTTTGTTTTGTTGTCTTTGATTAGTACCTTAGAAGGACTATTAGTAACATCCATTATTATTGGTTATAGCTTTTTTAAAAATCTTTGTTCCTTAAAGCTCATCTTTAAATAGTTTTAATATAGATACTCATTTGTTTTCTTTTTAACTTTGAATATTTTCTTAAGTTATAATATTATGTTGCCAATAAACTAATTAACTATATATTTTTGGAAAGTATCCCCTCAAAGTGAGAGCCATGTTCGAATTACAAACAACGCACGACTCTCTTTTGTGTGTGTTTTTTTTTTAAACACAAACTTTCATTACACTCAAATGCAAGGGCTACAAAGCCAAGAGGGAATTAAAAATCCTCTTGTGGACAATTCATGAACTACAATAGCAATTAGAAACAGTCATGATAAATCTTCATATGAAGATGACATCGAACTCAATACCTCTATTCCTCCGTACAGCCGTGGAGAAGGATCATGGCTCGGCTGGGTACTGGCAGTTCCTGCTCTTTATTGGAGTTGCTCTTTCCATCACAGCTTTCCCAGTCCTTGCCCGTATCTTAGCCGAGCTCAAGCTCTTAACCACAAGCGTTGGCCAAACAGCGTTAGCGGCTGCAGCCTTCAACGACATAGCCGCATGAATCCTCCTTGCCCTAGCCGTGGCTCTCCCTGGTAGCCACGACCATCAAAAACATGTCTCCCCATTGATATCCATATGGGTCCTCCTCTCGGGTGTCACCTTTGTAATCTTCATGTTTTTTCTGATCCAACCTGCCATGAGATGGACCATCAGGTACTATGACGAGACCATGGGAAAACATGCCTATAGCCGGTTATATGATGATTTGGACTATTTTAATTTTTTTTTTTGTAGTTTAGTCCCTATAATTCTATTTTTTGTTAATATGACTTAAATAACTTAAATAATCAAATTTATCGTATTTATAATTTTAATTTGAAAAGTACAATTTTATTTTTTTTACCAGATTTTAATTAAATTTAAATAATAAATTTAACTATTTATCAAAAATTTAGATAGTTATCATATACAATATATTAATTAATTTAGCTATCAAAGTATGTTATCTACCTTATTAAAAGATGAGAATTAATTATAAATAATCTTACTCATGTAATATTTACAAGAAATACCACTCAATTTATATTTATATAAAATTTTCTTTACAAATATAGTCATTTAAATTTTAATCAACATCACTAAAAATACTCTTTATAAATTTGATTTTACAGTAGAGATCTTTAATAATATTACTCTTACTTAATAAAAAGAAAAGAATGGTTAGTTAACCAAAAATAGTTTCGAACGCATCATCTCTTGAGATGATGATGCAGGAGATGATGGCACTACTCAATGGTTACACTATGATAATAACTATTTAAAGCTTGTGGATGATACAGGAGATTGATGAGGCAGCTGTGGAAGAGTTCAAGAAACAATGTGAAGGTGTAGAGTATGAAGAGATAGCTGTTGAGGGAAATATATCAAAGATTATAGAGGCAATGGGAAGGAAGGAGTATGAGCTTGTGATAATTGGAAATCGACAAGTTTTAACAAGTTACTATGAGATGGGACGAGTCGAGGTTTCAACACTTGTCATTCATGGATGCAGTGAAAATGAAAGAGCTAAAACTTTTGTGGGAGATAATGTTTGAGACTAGGGAAGAGGAGATGAATCTTATGTAAATATAATGATCCTCTCTAAATAATTAACCACTGTGAAATAATTTGTTGGAGAACTTTTAATTTACAATGTTGCTTCTCAATAAATGTAACCATATATCTAAAATTACAACCTATAAATCCAAATTTCAGTTCACAAATATATAAATTATAAAATATTATATTGAATTATATGATATGAAACTATCCGGATTTATTTGATAGTTTAATTTAAATAATCTAAAATATCTGATACTTTATCCAAACCATTCGAATTATTTGATATTTTTCTTTGAATTATATGAAATTACATAAAAGCTCTAGGCAAAACCGAAACTAAATTAGATCTAAACTAAACTCGAATTATTTCAGGTATTGACTTGTTTCCGATACTTTTATGAGAACAGAACCGAAAAACCAAAATAATTAAACCTTAATAAAACTAATTTTTTGAATGGTTTCTATATCTCTCTCTACATGCAAAAGAACCAAAACCCAAAAAAATTGAACCTGAACCTAACTAAAAGAATGTTCATGTGATAGGTGTATGTAAATGTTTTAGTGAACATACCACACGTGCCTAAAACATGTAAACAGAAAACTCGCACGTGCCTGAAAACACGTACAAAGAAAACGCGGGTTACCAACTTACCAATACCAAACGAGAGAATGTAAAAAAAAACGGGTTACCTCATCAGACTCTCCCCCCCCTGGACCAGATCTACTCGGGTCGGGTCAAACCTCAGATCAGATCGTAGAGACGAAACAATTCAACCATGGCGGCAGCAAGGCGACTCCGCACGCTCCAATCCCAACCGGAGAACAAAGTCTGCGTCGACTGCTCCCAAAAGAACCCTCAATGGGCGTCAATCTCCTACGGCATCTTCATGTGCCTAGAATGCTCGGGAAAGCACCGAGGCCTGGGCGTCCACATCTCCTTCGTCAGATCCGTCACCATGGACTCATGGTCCGAGATCCAGATCAAGAAAATGGAATCCGGCGGCAACGAGACGCTCAACAGCTTCCTCGCGCAATACGGAATCGCCAAGGAGGCGGAGATCGCCGCAAAGTACAATTCAAACGCCGCGTCGGTGTATCGCGATCGGATCCAGGCCTTAGCTGAGGGTAGGCAGTGGAGAGATCCGCCGGTTGTTAAGGAGGTGGTGGTTAATAAGAAGCCTCCGTTGCAGGTGCGTGGCACTGGGCCCCACTCTCATTTCTTTTTATTTAATCTAAAATGTATTTACATATTGGTCCCTAATCTATTTAAATGTTATACAATGTGCCCCATACCTTTTTGTTCGTCCATGCTCAGGGGAGCAATGGGGGATGGGATGATTGGGATAACGACGATGCGTTTAGGTCTCCGAGGAGGAACCAGTCGGCGAGTGATTTCAGGGGTTATGGAGGTGGCGGTGGTGGTGGTGGAGCTCCGGCGAAGTCGAAGTCGTCGGAGGATATATACTCGAGGACGCAGCTGGAGGATAAAGAGAGTTTTTTCGCGAAGAGGATGGCGGAGAATGAGTCTAAGCCTGAGGGGCTTCCTCCTTCGCAAGGAGGGAAGTATGTGGGGTTTGGATCGAGTCCTGGTCCAGCTGCTCCGAGAAGTAATCAGCAGAGTGGTGATGTTTTCTCTGTTGTGTCTGAGGTAAAGTTTGATGCTTTTTTGAGAGTGATTAGATTTTGAGTTGAGTGAGTGAGACTTCTCTCTGTTGACTCATATAGGGATTTGGAAGATTTTCTCTTGTTGCTGCGAATGTTGTTCAGTCAGGGACCATGGAGTTCACTTCAAAGGTACTTCTTTTATCCCTCTGTTCTTTCCTGTGCTTGAGTAGCTTAGGTTGTATCCAATAACCCTTGAAAGCCGCATTTGAGTTAAAGTCAAAACACACTTCTTGGTAGTTCATTTCCATGTTTGGTTAGAGCCAGGGCCGGGCCTGAATAGAGGCAGGTAAAGCATCTGCTTTAGGGCCGGACTATAATTATTAATTTTAGGGGCCAAAAGATACATAAGGTGGTCTTTGGTCTAGCGGAAATGATTCAGTATATTATCTAATGGGGGCCGGGTTCGAACCTCCTCTTTACACTTTTCAGTGTTTTTCATGTTTTTTTTAAAAAGTAAGGGGCCAAAAAAATATTTTGCTTCTGGGCCGGTAATTCTCAGGCCCGGCCCTGGTTAGAGCGTAATGTTATTCAGACAGGAACCATGGAGTTCACTTCCAAGGTACTTTTATCCCTCTGTTCTATCATGTGCTTGGTTGGCTTAGGTTGTATTCAATAGCCCTTGAAATCTGCATTTGATTTAATGTTAAGACACTTTCTTGGTAGCAAATCTGTAGTGTCCTTATCTCATTGCCGTATACTCACATTTTCGAGAACGTAACTTAACATAAAGTTAAGTGTCTTGTTTTAGCTGCGTAATCTTTTAGTTAGATCAACTAGAGCTCTGGTTAGAGGGTAATGCTGGCTGCTCTCTTAGTCTATGTATGTTTCCTGTGCCAAATACGTGCGTGAATCTTGTTTAGCGATGTCAAATTGAGATAAAAACGAGCCTTTGTTCGTTGCAGGTCAAAGAAGGTGGCTTAGATAACACGGTGAGTGAGACTGTTAATGTTGTTGCGAGTAAGACAACGGAGATAGGACAGAGGACGTGGGGGATCATGAAAGGAGTAATGGCAATTGCTTCACAAAAGGTTGAAGAGTTCACTAAAGAAGAAGCATCAACCTGGAGTCAACAGAATAAGAGTGAGGGCAATGGTTACACTAATTCATCTCTTGGAGGGTCGCAATCATCATCAAGTTACCAAAACAATTATCGTAGTAACTCGAACTCCTGGGATAACAAAAAGGAAGCAGCGCCAAAAGTGTCACAATCATCATCAGGTGGTCACCTCAACGGTTATGGTAACTCGAACTCTTGGGATGACTGGGGAGAAGAGAAGAGTACTACCAAAAAGGAAGCTAAGGATGATGGTGATGGTGATGATGATGGTTGGGCTGGTTGGGATGATAATGATGCTAAAGATGATGATGATGGTTACTATCAGAGTGGTGCAGGGGTTAAGAAATCTGTAGGCCACAATGGGAAACCAGACACTGCTTGGACTGGTGGAGGTTTTCTCTAGCGGTAAGCACGAATCAAGTAAAAACTAATTGAACATTTTAATATTTGATTCAATGGCAATAACACTATTCTCTTAGTCCACAGGTGTTTCGTGAGGAATGGGATTGAAGTTGTACCATTGAGGAAAAAGCAAAGACTTGTGGTCGTTGTGATCTGTCAAAAAGAGAGAGAGCATCGAGTGGTAATCTCAACCATTGTAAGCCATTGCATGTCTGTTTTTTTTTTCACATTATCGATTGCTTGGCGTTCATGAACTAGTGAGCGTCATTTGCTCTTCTACAATATAGTTTTTCTTAAATTATTTTATCTTCATTATATTTGTACAAGCTTTATAGGGGATTTTGCTTGCTAATCAATTCGGGTTAGTCTTCAGCTCTTTTTCGATGTTCGAACTTTGATTTTTTTTTTTTTTGAAAATTTGTAATGACATTTTCAACAGTTTTCGTCTATTAATTTGAGTCTTTTGAAAGATATTCTATTGACATTTCCTTAGCACTTGGAAGAAAAATAAATAGTAGATGATAGAGGTGGAAAACATTCTCTGTCTATATTATTCGTTGACTCATTAGACATTTGAAACGTAAAGGAAGACTAATAATAAATGGTTAGCTAAGTTTGCTTAACGTATGCGATTCAGCTTGGTTTTTATAAGTTCACATTTTCATTTTTACGTCTCATTTCATGTTTTAGTCGAAAAGAAAAATATGAATTCACATGTGCGTTCATCTTGGGTGTATATATATGTTTCATGTTTGGCGTATTAACGTTTTTCATTTATTGTTAGTGTTTATATGTACACCATTATTTTTTTAGTATATGTTATACAGTTTGGAGGTTCTCTTTGTACATTTTAATTTATCAAAAACTAGATTATAAAATGCAAGTTATATGCTATCGTATTTGTCAAAAAAAGAGAGAGTAAAATGCCATCTTCAGAATTTTCTTATCAGAAGATAACATTTATCACTTTAAAACCATAATCAGCACTTGACAAGCCAAACCGACATATAATCCAAATGGGATAAGATCATTCCGGACTTTTTATATATACACCACCGGACAACGATCTGCTATCTGGAATGTTGGCATGGATTCATCATTCATGGCTCTGTCGCAGGAACCGGATCAATTCACGCTTCAATTCAATAGTTTAGCATCCTGAACCGGGTCTGATCAATTTTATACATACACACTTAAAAAGATGGCAATGCATTGGATCCAAACAATTGAAAGACATATTAAATAGTATTTGTCTGTTCCAATTAATCTAATCGACTTTCTGAATCATTAGTTTATAATGATTACTAGATGTATTTTTTTTGCATCTTAAACTCTCTATTTTTTACGAATGTGTGATATCATATAAAAAATATAAAAAAATGAGTATAAATAGTTAATTAGATAATTGTAAAAACATAAAATTTTCTTTCGTTTGCGATATCATATAAATAATGATCCGCCCAGTTAACAAAAATCATGATTTTTTTTATGTGTAATATTTTTTTGTTTTGATCATTTCCTTAAATTTTACGTATTTTAATTAGAATATTTTTAATATCTTTACCTTTTTATTTGAAATGCAACTCAATATTTTTTTAAAAATTATAACAAAATATTAAAAAAAAATATTTTTAGAATTTGTTTGAAAAATATGAAAATTACATTTTAAATTAAAATTATCCTAAAATATGATAAGTTTTGATGTAAACGAAAACTTAAATTATTTCAAAAATAATGATATTCAATGATAATAACAATTTTAATTGATTAGTTTAAAAACAATACATTTACAAAAATATTGTTTGAAAGAAAATTCATTTTGAAGATGGAAGATCATCATTTTGCGTGGATACTATGGTATATTTGGAAAAGAAGAAATAATAAGGTCTTTAGTAATTTGGATATTGACCCAAGAGATACACTTACGCTTGCAGAAACTGAATCAACACTTTGGGCTGAGGTCCAGGTGATTAAAACTAAGCAGGCTCCACCACAAAATGAGGTTTGGAATCGGCAGCCGAGGGTTGGTCGTTGGTGTTTTATAGATGGTTCCTGAAAAGATAAAGAACCTTATTCAGATCAAAGATGGCTTATTCAGGCCAAGGGCTTTCAGGGATTGATGGGTGCAAGGAATACTAGGGCATGTCTTTCACCTCTTCATGTAGAGATAGAAGCTTTGATATGAGCAATGGAATGTATGAGGAATTTACATCAGTTTCAGGTTACCTTTGCTACAGATTGTTCTCAATTGGTGAAAATGGTTTCGGAACCAGAGGAATTGCCGGCGTTTGAGAGTTACATGCACGACATAAGGCTACTGAAGACACGTTTTACTAGCTCAGCGATCAAATTTTGCTATGGATTGTTCTCAATTGGTGAAGATAGTTTCGAAACCAGAGGAATGGCCGGCGTTTTAGAGTTACCTGCACGACATAAAGCTACTGAAGACATATTTTACTAGCTCAACGATCATTCATGTACCCCGGACGGAAAATCAAAAGGCAGATAGTCTAGCACGATGTGCCAGAAAACAATCGTCTTTCGTCGTTCACATGGATGCAGAGTTACCGGTTTGGTTCGCAAAGTCTATATGAGTCTGTTTGTTGATGACAAAAAAAAAAA
>NC_027751.1:6606744-6612011 GCF_000695525.1 Brassica oleracea var. oleracea
AATTATGCACGTAAGGATAACTCATGAGTTTTTTTGTTGATTAAATGACATTATGTTCAAATTTATTTAAGGATATTTCATTAAAGTAACTGAAAAAGACAAACAATAAAATAGGAAGTTTAAATTCATTTAAGCATATTTCATTAATGTAACTGAAAAGACAAGTAATAAATTAGGCAGTTTTATTCGTTTTAGGATATTTCATAAATGCAACTGAAAAAGACAAGCAAAAAAAATAAGGAGTTTAATTAAGAAATAAGAACATTTTCAAATGGGTACTTCTCTATTAATAATATAGATTTTATCTAGTTCATGTATGAACCAGCTAAACATTTTTTTGTAATACATATCATCATCAAAGCAAAAGGGACATTACGCATTATCAGGATCAAAATTAATTACTCAAACATTAATACATAATTCATATCTTGACGCTGGAAACTTGTGTAGTTAGTGAAAGAAACAGATATCAATCTAAGCCTTTGGCATTTTCTCAAACAAAGGTTTTCTTCTTTTATTCCTTCTTCTGAATGCCTACCCCCATGTGGAAGCCGTCTTGGTCCAATGGTTTAACTAAGGGTTTATTAATGCTTCTACACCAGCAGGTCCATGTTTTAATTTCTGGAGAAAGCGATTTATTAAACAATTATGCAGACTACGGAGGAAAGACTTACAAGAGATCTTCAACATGGTACAAGTAAACTCGGTCAGGCATGATGGTGTTTGAGAAAATATATTAAAAAAAAATATCTTATATTTTATTAGCAATGAAAATCAGTTGGGTTTACTTCACTATGTATAATTATAATTCTGAAAATTTTGAAATGATTCGATAGGTTTAATGTTGTTAAGATTTAAAGGGAATTAAATAATGAAAGTTTGTTGAAATAAAAGGATTTTATGAAATAATTAAAATCATAAATTAAAAATATTTCAGTGACAGAATCTTGTAAATATTGTTAAAATAGGAGGACACCTCAAAAAAGTGCATTCTATTTTAACAGTATTGATACAAGTATGGTAAGTGTTAATAAAAAGATCATATAATTAGACCAAGAAGTTGGTAATAAGATACAAAATACTATTCAAAAAATTGTAAAGGCATCAAAGTATGTTACTATGTTATAATGTTATATGATACATGCGTAAAATGATCATGGTTACAATAATTTTATATAGATATATGAAAACATAATTTTGTAAATGGAATGGGATGAAAACTGCAGAGTAGAGAAATTTGAGATTCCTTTTGATTAGTCTTTATTTTATTAGTAAAATGTCTGTTCCTTTTATAATTACTCAACAAAATATCTTAGCATCAAATTAGATTAGCTGTCCGCTAAAAACTTTGTGGACCACCTGTCAACAGCAACACTTCTATCGGCTCACGCGTGAGACTATTTAAAGCCAAGCAAGCTCTTCCTTATTCTTTATCTGTAAAACTCTCAATTTTATCTTCTCTCCTGTACATTGTTCTTCTTCACAATCTGCAACATTTTTAATTAGGGTTTCTTAGTTTTGAGAGACATCATGGAGATATATGGAATGGTTACAGGAAAAGCAGGAAAGAGTGGATACGGATCAGCATCAACAGCTGAAGATGTCACTCACTCCATTGATGCCAAACATCTCACTGCCATCATCACAGGTTCTTCTTTTCTTTTCCATCTAATATATTTTACTATTCGTGAAAGAAATAACAAAACAAATCAATTATATACAGAAAACTATCTTATGTTTCCCGTGACGTGATCAACTTTTCTTTTCTGCCGAAAGGATAATAACATTACTAAGTTTATTCAAATTTACTATAAACTCAGTGAATGTAACATGAAATATTTTAGGGCGTGATTGGTGTAGTAAGAGGAGGGATAATTTCCTCTGTGACCTACTCCCCCCAGTCCTCCTTTGCCATCTCAGTGAGGATTTTCTTTAGGTTTATCAAATGACTTTTTATGAGTTGAAATCTTCCCACAAAAGAAAACTATTCAACTTCTTTCTACCCCAACCGCTCCTTAAATACGGAAGAGAAAGTCAAATTTCAAAAGGTTAAGCTAAAGTTAGCATTTCGAGTTAAGCTTTGATTTTTTGTTTTTTTTTTGTTTTCAAATTATAACAGCCATCCAATCATCAAATTTTTTTCCTTCCTTCATTTCTTTTAAATTTTTTTTAAAAGGCTATATAAACACCATTTTTTTTTCCTTTTATCGTGAATATCAGTAATTTTGTATCTAGTCTTTGATTAGGACTAAAACTAGAATCAGAAGCCTATATATCCCCTATATATTATTTGAGAAGCATTACAACTTCTTTTTGTAGCCACATGTCATCACTAGAATGATTCTTCGAATCATTAGAGAAATATGTTGGTTCATCTAATTATATAATAAGCTTTTTATTAAACTAACAATAAATTCATCATTAATGTACTTTATTATTTCTTTAAATAAAATTTACAGAATTGTCTAATGTGGCTAAAGTATATATGACAATTAATAATTTTGAATAATAAAGATTTGATAAAAAATAGTTTATCTTCTATCATATTTGTTTAATTTTAAACTATGAAATAAATTAAACAACCACAATAACCATATAATAAAAAATTAGATTTTTATGTATATGTTATATTTTGAATTTTTACAAACGGCTATAAATTACTAAAACTGTTAAAAATCTCACATTCAAATTTTATGATCCATGGTATGACAAAATGCAAATGATTACAAAAATTATATAAGTAAAAAATATAATTTAATTAATTATTTAGATTAATATATATTTCGTTTTAAATTAAACTATAAACCATATAAAATACAATATTTTAGTTTTAAAATTTACTTTGAACATTTTTTTTGATAAAATTTTTGAACGATCATTGACAACTTATTTTTTTTAAATTATAAATTACTAAAACTATTAATCCTACAATAAAATTTTTGTTATCAGTAATTTAAAACAAATTTCTATAAAAGATACAAATGATCAAAAAAACTATATGAGTAGAAATTATCATTTAATAGACATTAATATTAAAAATATACTAAAATATATTATATATGGTAGTATCATTTAAATTTAATTACATATCCTCTCAAATATAAAAAAATATTTTTTGGATTAATAAAATTGATTTATATGTTCACACCAATTTAATTATATATTTAATAGTTACTGACTTTTAATTATTTAATATATATCAGTATTCTAGCTAATATTTAGCAAAATAACTGAGTTTGTTTTGGAGGGTTTATACAGTGAAATTTGAAGCTTACATACTCATATATTATACCATCAAAACCGAACTTTTGTAAGATGTTGCTTATTGCTCTATTTTAACCATGCTTTATATCAAAAGCATGAATAATATAACCCAGACTGGATTCTAATTTTTTTTTCTTTCTAATGCTTTTAACTTTTGGTATGAAAATCAGGTTTTAAAACAAAGTGAAACAATAAAGCAACTTAGATATATATCTTTTTTTAGTTAAAAGAAAAACATAGATATTCTTTGTTATATATATTTGAGTCAAGGTATAAATTTATTTACAATTGTTTCAGCTACTTAATTTTATGCATGTATAAGACTCATTTCTAGACTCATTCTACGAATATTGTAGACTCATTTATAGTTTTGTACCATTATTCTTTATGCCTTCAATATCCTTATACAAAAATATGAAAATGAAACAACAAAAATAAGGTGGAACAAGTGGGATTGGATTAGAAGCAGCAAGAGTGTTGGGAATGAGAGGAGCTCATGTCATTATCGCGTCAAGAAACACAAAAGCAGCTAACGATTCTAAAGAGATGATTCTTCAGATGTACCCTAATGCACGCATCGACTGTCTTCAGCTTGATCTCTCTTCTATCAAATCCGTCAGATCCTTCATCCATCAGTTTCTTGCCCTTAATGTCCCTCTCAACATACTCATGTATGTATAATTATTTTGTCTTTCTTATGCAGTGAATAAGATTTTGAGGTTTTTCATGTCTAACTTTGTTTTGTCTATGATTATGTTAGAAACAATGCAGGTGTTATGTTCTGTCCTTTCCAGCTCAGTGAAGATGGGATTGAATCACAATTCGCAACAAACCACATTGGTAAAATATCATCTTCTTTGTTTCTTTATAATAAAACTACATTATGTATGACACAAATTAAATCATATCTATAGTACGTCATATGTGAATTAGTTATATTATGGTTAAATATATTTTGAACAGAAAAAGTAAATTATAGTACCAAAAAACTGTACATGAATTTCTAAAAAGGTCATATACTCTATGTACTACATTGTCACTATCTTAGAATATGTACTGCCTTGTGTCAACAATTGGTTCCCATATGATCTAGATAAAGAAATCTCGAAAAGGTAATAATCTTATCAAAACATGATTAATTTTTAAGATGGTGATAAATAAAACCATTTATATTATTATATATCATTAATTTATTTAGTATGCAATTCAGGTCATTTTCTGTTGACGAATCTCCTTCTGGACAAAATGAAGAGTAGTGCACGAGAAAGTGGGATCGAAGGAAGGATCGTGAATCTGTCATCTATCGCTCATACTTATACTTACACCGAAGGCATAATGTTCGATTACATCAACGACCCAGATCGGTAAGTTTTAATACTTTGAAATAAGATGACTAATCAAAATTTTATGTAAAACCTTATTCTAGGCCATTCTTATTTTAGATATTCTGAGCAAAAAGCTTATGGACAGTCAAAACTGGCAAACTTATTGCACTCCAATGCACTCTCTCGTAAACTACAGGTAAACAAGTTTCATTGTTAAGTAACCAAAACTATTTAAAAAATAATAATAAACCAAAACTATTTTACGATATCAATATTAGTATATATTACAATATATATTAACATGATGGGGCGTAGGAGGAAGGTGTGAACATCACAATAAACTCGGTACACCCTGGACTTATAACCACTAATCTCTTTCGTCACTCCGGTTTAGGAATGGGTACGTACCGGTTATCTATTTTTAATTTTTATATTCCAACATTTTCGTTACTTTCTTATCAAAATCGACATTTTTACATTATTCAGCGGTCCTCAAGGCTATGAGTTTCTTCTTATGGAAAAACATACCACAGGTGAATTAAATTCCGGGCAAATCTCCAAAATAGCAATTTTCTAAGTTTATATCACAAAAATAGCACTCAAAAACTAAAATGACCAAAATAGCACCTTTCTAAGTTTATCCTTTGAAAATTTTAATTTTTTTATTTTTCAAAATTT
>NC_027751.1:6613907-6617935 GCF_000695525.1 Brassica oleracea var. oleracea
CTAAACTCTAAACCCTAAACCCTAAACCCTAAACCCTAAATCCTAAATCCCACCCTTTAACTCTAAACCCTAAGTTTGTGACTTTTGATAAAACATTAAGTGCTATTTTTGTGACTTTTGACCTTGAGTGTTAGTTTGAGAACAAAAACTTGATTTAGTGTTATTTTTGTCTTTTTCTCTTAAATTCCCTCCATTTTTAGTTATTAATTATTTTATTGGTCTTTTCTTAAACTGAAATTCTGTTATTATTTTGGCGGCAATGGTCCAGGGAGCAGCAACGACATGCTACGTGGCACTTCATCCTGATTTAAAAGACGTCACCGGGAAGTACTTCGCGGACTGTAACGTCACCACTCCAAGTAACTTCGCCACCGACACTACCCTCGCCGATAAACTTTGGGATTTCAGTATAAAACTCGTCGAGTCTCTTCCCTAACTATATATCTAAACGAATTTGTACTCCATAATGTTTTACATTAATTTTTATCACCACATATTTGTTTATGGAACTAATATTATAATCAGAAACACCATTGAAAAAATAAAATGAAATGTAACTAGATGTCTAAATAATATATCAACTGGTTATCCGAATGTAATTAACAACATATCTATATCTATACTAATAAAAATGATCTTTTAAGGTTACATGGAGCATCCACATCAGCAAAAAAAACTTATTCCGAAAGATGACACGTGGCATTGTTACTAAAAAATAAAAAAATAAAAAGTAAACATACAATATAACAAAAAAGAAATAATAAGTAAATATACAATATAAGAAATAGAAATATTACATTAAACAATAATAAATAAATATACAATAAACAAATATATAATAAGTAAATAAAAGGGCAAATCTCCAAAATAGCACATTTCTAAGTTTATATCACAAAAATAGCACTCAAAAACTAAAATGACCAAAATAGCACCTTTCTAAGTTTATCCTTTGAAAATTTTAATTTTTTTATTTTTCAAAATTTGAAATCTTATCCCCAAAACCTCATTTCTCAACTCTAAACCCTAAACCCTAAACTCTAAACCCTAAACCCTAAATCCTAAACCCCACCCTTTAACTCTAAACCCTAAGTTTGTGACTTTTGATAAAACATTAAGTGCTATTTTTGTGACTTTTGACCTTGAGTGCTAGTTTGAGAACAAAAACTTGATTTAGTGTTATTTTTGTCTTTTTCTCTAAATAAAAATATAAGAAATAAAAATATTACATTAAACATCTATATTAATATTATCATTTGATATAAAATCAAGAAATTAGAATAAGTAAATATACAATTAAGAAATGAAAAAAATTAAATTAAACATATATCTAAAAAATGTATAGTAAAATAAATAATAACTAAATACACAATATAAGAAATATAAATATTATATTAAATATTTATCGTAATATTAGAATAAGTAAATATAAAATATGAGAAAAATAAATAATAAGCAAATATAGTATATAAGAAATTAAAATATTACATTAAATATATAACATAATATTATCTTTGATATAAAAACAAAAAATTTAGAATAAATAAATATACAAAAAAAAGAAAGATAAACAGTAAGTAAATATACAAAATAAAATAAATAATAAGTAAATTTTCAATATAATAAAAATTAAATAATAAGTAAATAAACAATAGAAGAAATAGAAACATGACATTAAACAATAATAAGTAAATATACAATATAAGGAAAAATAAATAATAAGAAAATATAAAATATAATAAATAGTAAATATTAAGAAATATATAATAAGTAAAATAAATTAAGAAATGAAAAAATGTTACTACCTAAAAAATGTAAATATCTAAAAATGTAAACTTATCCTCAAAGATGCCATGTGACATTATTATATAAAAAATAGAAAAATAAATAATAATAAATTTGTAATATAAGAAAAAACAAATAATAAGTATGGGGATTTGCCAAAAATGACTCAAAACTTGATTTTGAATATAAAAGTGTACCCCAAATTCAATCAAATGCAAAAAAAATTGTTTTCAATTTTACCATTATAACCCTCCGTTGGAGAAGACTTCTTTGTAAGTCTTCTCTATGATGACTTCTTTGTAAGTCTTTTCTATGATGACTTCTTTGTAAGCCTTCTCGTTCAGTAGATCTTAAAAATAATTTTATAAAAAATATTTTGATGGGTAAAAAATTGAAATCATGTAATAATAAATATTTCTCAATGATGTAAATTTAGTTCATCTGAAATTGTATTATTTTCAACATAGATGAGTGAATATACATTGGCTCATGAGTCATTGGTTTAGGGTTTGATAACATATGTTATAGTATTGTATGTATCTTTAGGGTTAGATTCTGAAATCTTACCTTCATTTTTTTCTTTTTCAAATTGACTCATATATGTTTAGTAACTATTAAATAACTTGATTTAAATACTTTCTAAATTTTTTTTTTAAGTTTAAGAAAATGTTTTTTCGCATAGTTAATTGATTTTAGGGTTTGGAAGATTCACAGAAAACTTAAAAAGAAGTTTTCAGACACATCTCGCCTAAATTTTAGTAGAATTTATGGTTTCCGCCTAGATTTTGGAATAATTTAGGTTTTCCGCCTAAATTTTGGAATAATTTAGATTTTCCGCCTAAATCAAAGTCTTCCATAAGTCTTCCATAAGTCTTCCATAAGTCTTCCAGAAGTCTTCCCGAGAAAGTCTACTCATGGATTAGATCTGAAAAATAATTTAAATTTTTTATAAAAAATATTTTCATGGGCTAAAATTTGAAATCATGTAATAATAAACATTTTTCAATGATGTAAATTTAGTTTATCTGAAATTGAATTATTTTCAACAAGTGAATGTAGATTGGTTCATGAGTCATTAGTTTAGGGTTTGATAACATATGTTATAATATTGGTGGTATCTTTAGGGTTAGATTTGAAATCTTATTTTATTTTTTTTTCTTTTTCAAATTGACTCATATATGTTTAGTAACTATTTAATAACTTGATTTAAACGTTTTCTTAGTTCTTTTTTAAGTTTAAGAAAGTGTTTTTTGCATAGTTAATTGATTTTAGGGTCTGGAAGACTCATAGAAGACTTAAAAAGAAGTATTCAGACACATCTCACCTAAATTTTAGTAGAATTTATGGTTCCTGCCTAAATTTTGGAATAATTTAGGTTTCCCGCCTAAATCAAAGTCTTCCATAAGTCTTCCAGGAGTCTTCCAGAAGTTTTCCATAAGTCTTCCAAAGAAAGTCTTCTTATGGATTAGATTTTAAAAATAATTTAAAATTTTTATAAAAAATATTTTCATGGGTTAAAATTTAAAATCATGTAATAATAAACATTTTTCACTAATGTAAATTTAGTTTATCTAAAATTGAATTATTTTCAACATAGATGAGTGAATGTAGATTGGATCATGAGTCATTGGGTTTTTTTGCATAGTTATTTGATTTTAGGGTCTAGATGACTCACAGAAAACTTAAAAAGAAGTCTTCCGACACATCCCGCCTAAATCAAAGTCTTCCATAAGTCTTCTATGAGTCTTATATAAGTCTTCCATGAGTCTTCCATAAGTCTTCCAGAAGTCTTCTAGGTCGAAAATATTTAACCTAATTGAAATTTTTGTCTACATATATAAAGAAAATTTACAGATTCTCTTTCTTCCTCTCAAATGACTGCAACAAAATGTAATGTTTCTCACTCTAAAACTCTCCAACCTCTCTCTAATCTCTTTGAACATCAAAACACCAAACTTTATATCCATTTTTCACTTTTTCTTATATCTTCTCACTAATTTATCTTCTTTTTGCTGGTTTTTCATTACATGATTCTCATTTTTCACTATTTCAAAGGAAGATCTCTAAATTTTGGATATGAATTTATGTGTGTGTTTATATGTTAGATTCTAAAAAACTATATATTCAACATAGTGCACTGTTTCGTTTATTTTGTAAGCATAAAATTTTCATTTTTGAAGTTTTTCTCTGTTTTGAAGACATTTGAATGTTTTTGAATTTGCAGATTTTTCCAGATCTGAGAGACT
>NC_027751.1:6618046-6618645 GCF_000695525.1 Brassica oleracea var. oleracea
CGAAATCTTCTGCCTAAAGTGGTATAAATTTTGGATATATATTTTGTGTGTTTTATATATTATTCTAAAAAATTATAGATCTAACCTAATGTGACTGTTTTGTTTATTATCTAAAAATTTATTTTTGAAGTCTTCTCTATTTTGAAGTCATTTGAATGCTTTTGAATATGCAGATTTTTTAGATCTGAGACCTATTTTGGAAGACTTCTGGGATAATTCTTGGATGACTCTCGGAAGACTTCCCACGAAGTCTTCAGAAAGTCTTCCAAAGTCTTCTGCCCAAAGTGGTATAAAGAGATGGTGTGAAGTGGAGTCCAAGCTTATCTATGTTGAGGAATAATATCTAGCTGTGTAATAATTTTGTTTATGGTTTTTAATGATTTGTATGTGTAATATTTTAGTTGTGAATTATTTTGTAAACTTTAAGAGATGTTAATCAAAAGAATGGTAAATATGTTCATGTTTTGCCAAAAGTACTTGACTTCATTAGAGTTATTGATGCAACATATCAAAAAATATTTTAATCATTCTGCCCACACATAACAAAACACAACACAAAAACTTAGTAAAATTTGCTAAAACTAAGAGAGAAGACTTCT
>NC_027751.1:6618716-6623735 GCF_000695525.1 Brassica oleracea var. oleracea
AAGTTAAAAATTGTATCTTATGAGGAAGACAACACAAACACAGAACATCAACTTAATAAAACAAAATCATCGGAGAAGACTTCTTATGAAGTCTTCTATAAGAAGTCTTCTACAAGTCTTCTATGAGGAAGACTTACAGAAGACTTCTCCGTTTAGCTAGAAACATTATTAAACATCAATGTTTGTAACTTCATAATTATCACCAATTAAGTTATAAACTCGACTCACTAGTCCAAATATTGACTAATAAACATGAATTAGTAAGAAAATATTAAAAATTCATTTTAATTTTTGGATACATTTGCAGTTTAATAAAGATTTACATAGAAGACTTCTTTTGAAGTCATCCACGGAAGACTTCAAAAGAAGTCTACTCTGTGTAGACTTCAAAAGAAGTCTTCTATTTAGGTCATTTTTGCAATTGCAAATTTACGAAGGAATACTTCTTAAGAAGTCTACTCTACAGAAGACATAAGAAGTCTTCTTGGATAAACATGTTACTTTTGAATTTGACCAAAGTTAGTCAGAATTTTGACTTTTTGTAGAAAACTTCTAGGGAAATCTACCTGGATAATACTTCAAAAGAAGTTTTCTCTAAGTTTTCCGGAAGTCTTCTCAATGTCACAAGAAGTCTGTTGGGTTATTTTTGCAATTGACTATAGTTGACTTTTCGAGAGAAGACTTCTTGACTTCTCTGGAAGAAAAATAGAATATTGACATTTCCTTAGCACTTGGAAGAAAAATAAATAGTAGATGATAGAGGTGGAAAACATTCTCTGTCTATATTATTCGTTGACTCATTAGACATTTGAAACGTAAGGAAGACTAATAATAAATGGTTAGCTAAGTTTGCTTAACGTATGCGATTCAGCTTGGTTTTTATAAGTTCACATTTTCATTTTTACGTCTCATTTCATGTTTTAGTCGAAAAGAAAAATATGAATTCACATGTGCGTTCATCTTGGGTGTATATATATGTTTCATGTTTGGCGTATTAACATTTTTCATTTATTGTTAGTGTTTATATGTACACCATTATTTTTTTAGTATATGTTATACAGTTTGGAGGTTCTCTTTGTACATTTTAATTTATCAAAAACTAGATTATAAAATGCAAGTTATATGCTATCGTATTTGTCAAAAAAAGAGAGAGTAAAATGCCATCTTCAGAATTTTCTTATCAGAAGATAACATTTATCACTTTAAAACCATAATCAGCACTTGACAAGCCAAACCGACATATAATCCAAATGGGATAAGATCATTCCGGACTTTTTATATATACACCACCGGACAACGATCTGCTATCTGGAATGTTGGCATGGATTCATCATTCATGGCTCTGTCGCAGGAACCGGATCAATTCACGCTTCAATTCAATAGTTTAGCATCCTGAACCGGGTCTGATCAATTTTATACATACACACTTAAAAAGATGGCAATGCATTGGATCCAAACAATGGAAAGAAATATTAAATAGCATTTGTCTGTTCCAATTAATCTAATCAACTTTCTGAATCATTAGTTAATAATGAGTATTTTATCTAGTTCATGTATGAACCAGCTAAACATTTTTTTGCAATACATATCAGCATCAAAGCAAAAGGGACATTACGCATTATCAGGATAAAAATTAATTACTCAAACATTAATACATAATTCATATCTTGACGTTGGAAACTTGTGTAGTTAGTGAAAGAAACAGATATCAATCTAAGCTTTTGGCATTTTCTCAAACAAAGGTTCTTCTTCTTTTATTCCTTCTTCTCAATGCCTACCCCGAGAATGTTGGTTTCCATTTGCAATCGATTTTATTTCCCCTTGTGTTATTATTTTATTATATATATTTCTTATGATTTACATGTCAACCTTTTATCAATCGTAGCCTCTACTCCGTTATCATGCCATAGTTCATGATATATACGTACGTATCATTTTTTTTTTTTTTTTATGACCCTGGTATCCAGAGCCTCGAGAGGATCTGACTAGCGCCAATGACCGTCCACCAAAGCTTAACCGGGCTGTACGTATCATTATATTATGTGTTTGCAATGATATTATGGCTTCGGCACAATCGAATAGGCACACATATAGATATACATTTATTCAAATCCATTAACAAATATGTTATGCTAAAGTTGTTGTTAAGAACAATTTGTCAATCTCATCATAAATCGGTACCTACTAACGTAGACGGCATTTGATGAGCCGATGATGGACTTGACAAAGAAATAAAGTAGTATAAGATAAGTGGCAAATCCCATGAAATTTGTAGTAAAATGCCGCAAAATAAATTATGAAATGCATGATTGAGACAAACATTCATTTTATTTATTTTATATTAATTGTGTTAAATGAATAATTTACAATATTGAGATTCATATAAAATATTTTAAAAATCTGATTTTTTTTTCTTTTCGTATTTGTTTTAACGAGTATACCATAATTTTAGTGGTGTACCAAAATTTAAATCAATAACTAAAAACTAAAAAAATAACAGAGTTATACAAGGATGCAATTAGACGTAGAAATGATGATAAGATCATATAATTTAAATCAATAACTAAATACTAAAAAAATAACAGAGTTACTAGATTTTGATCCGCGCTTTGAAAGCGCGAGATTGTTTTATATTGAAAATTTTACTAACCCGCCAGCTCACTTATATGTCGGTTTTCGGTTCTGTTCCAATTTATTTTTCTTGATTTTCGATTTTTGCCAATTCGGTTATGATTTCGTTTATTCGGTTCAAAAAATATAAAAACTGTTTGGTTATTTATGAATTCGGGTTTAGTTTCGGTTTGGTTATTTTGGTTTTTGGTTTGGATAACAACGTCATGAACCTGATAAAATTTGAGTTCAATTCGGTTTTCGGTTCCCATTTTTGGATAATTTTTAATAATTCGGGTAAAATCATATTTTGGATTTTGTTGGATACTTTATCGTATAACTCTGATAAATTTAAATATTTCGAATAATATTTTGGGCGATTCAGTTCTAAATATCTTGGATAAAAAGTAATACGGTAATCTATTTTTTTGGGTTGTTCTGTTATAATTTTTAGTATATATAAAATAATTTTAAACTAAAGATAATTAATATTTTAAGGTATATAAATTGTAAGGAAAATTCCATTAAAATACTTGAACTTGAACTTTAAAATACTTGAAAATTTCATTAAGATTTTTAATACCCAAACTTTTTTCGCTACCCAGTTTAGTACCCCAACTAATTATTTTGTTCATTTTAAAATAGGAGGGCACCTAATTATAAAAAATATTTTGATGGGTAAAAAATTGAAATCATGTAATAATAAACATTTGTTAATGATGTAAATTTAGTTCATCTGAAATTGAATTATTTTCAACATAGATAAGTGAATATACATTGGCTCATGAGTCATTGGTTTAGGGTTTGGTAACATATGTTATAGTATTGTATATATCTTTAGGTTAGATTCTGAAATCCTACCTTCATTTTTTTCCTTTTTCAAATTTACTCATATATGTTTAGTAACTATTTAATAACTTGATTTAAACACTTTCTAAGTATTTTTTTTTAAGTTTAAGAAAGTGTTTTTTTTTTGCATAGTTAATTGATTTTAGGGTTTGGAAGACTCACAAAAGACTTAAAAAGAAGTTTTCAGACACATCCCGCCTAAATTTTAGTTCCCGCCTAAATTTTGGAATAATTTAGGTTTCCCGCCTAAATTTTAGTCTTCAAGGAGTCTTCCATAAGTCTTCCAGAGAAAGTCTTCTCACGGATTAGATCTTAAAAATAATTTAAAATTTTTATAAAAAATATTTTCAAGGGCTAAAATTTGAAATCATGTAATAATAAACATTTTTCAATGATGTAAATTTAGTTTATCTAAAATTGAATTATTTTCAACATAGATGAGTGAATGTAGATTGGTTCATGAGTCATTAGTTTAGGGTTTGGTAACATATGTTATAGTATTGTATATATCTTTAGGTTAGATTCTGAAATCCTACCTTCATTTTTTTCCTTTTTCAAATTTACTCATATATGTTTAGTAACTATTTAATAACTTGATTTAAACACTTTCTAAGTATTTTTTTTTAAGTTTAAGAAAGTGTTTTTTTTTTGCATAGTTAATTGATTTTAGGGTTTGGAAGACTCACAAAAGACTTAAAAAGAAGTTTTCAGACACATCCCGCCTAAATTTTAGTTCCCGCCTAAATTTTGGAATAATTTAGGTTTCCCGCCTAAATCAAAGTCTTCAAGGAGTCTTCCATAAGTCTTCCAGAGAAAGTCTTCTCACGGATTAGATCTTAAAAATAATTTAAAATTTTTATAAAAAATATTTTCAAGGGCTAAAATTTGAAATCATGTAATAATAAACATTTTTCAATGATGTAAATTTAGTTTATCTAAAATTGAATTATTTTCAACATAGATGAGTGAATGTAGATTGGTTCATGAGTCATTAGTTTAGGGTTTGGTAACATATGTTATAGTATTGTTGGTATCTTTAGGGTTAGATTTGTGATATCTTGCATATTTCCGTTGTGTTATCCATTCACCCATGTGCATTTTGATCATATAGACTAGGATTTAGCCATGTTTAGGTTGCATTTTGCATGCATGAGTCTTTATTAGGTATTGGAGTACCACATGGAGTTCTTGGAGACATTTGGGTGCGTTTGGAGCTCAAAAGAGGTGATAAAGGTGATCATTGGACGAGCAGTGCATGGGAGCGACCCTACCGGAGCGACGCCATGAACTCGTTGTGCCCTACCTCTCAGAGCGACCTTACCAGAGCGACAACACGAGGTCGCTCACCATTCTCGTTTCGGAGCGACCTCCTAGAGCGACAAGGCGAAGTCGCTCCAGCTCCAGAGCGACCTCACCACAGCGACACCCAGAGGTCGCTCGAGTTTGTGTCGAAAACGAGCCGGGAGCGACCTCCCGGAGCGACGTGCCGAGGTCGCTGCACCTCAATTATTTGGTCGAACTTATGATTAATCAAGGGCCTTTTGGTCATTTGTTATGCAC
>NC_027751.1:6623806-6626055 GCF_000695525.1 Brassica oleracea var. oleracea
ATTATCTTTTATCTTAAGAAAACCACCAAAAACCTCTTGGAAAGTTCATCTCTTTGATTCAATTGATCATTTCTGTTATTGCAATCCTGTTGTTTCCATATCGATTCTCTGTATTTCTCTACATGATTAATCTGAAATCCAATATGGGTTTAAGAGGAATCATGAAGATTAGTGAGTAATCACCTTTTGAATTCATGGGTTAGGGAGATTAAGGGTGGTTAGGTTAGAGCTAGGATGTCTTAGTGTAGATCATTCTTAGTCCTTGCTTGTAGAGTATTCATAATGCATCTTCTGAGTTGGCTTCTCAAAAGTTGATCTTTAGGCATTTTCCACCCAAAAGGTGTTTGATGAAATACCTGAGACAACTCTTCTAAGCTTTTAGCATACTTTGCCAAAGACATTTGTTGTTAGAGGTGCTACGATAGCCATTAGACTTGTTAGTAATGATTGCTTTCATATTATTCAACCAAAGACATTTGATGTTTGAAATGTGTTAGTAAATGAACATTCATTTAGACATAGAGCTTGTTTAGAACTGTGTCTAAGCTTAAGGTTGATAGTTTGATTGATCGTTTGCCATCCTTAGTTCGAAACTTGATCACCCAAGGTCTAATCCCTATGCCCATGAGTTCTCTCTTCCCTTAGTCAAGAAAGTTACTTCATTTATCGCTTTTATTATTCTGAAACTGCATTAGTATTAATCATTAGTTTAGAAATCTTTTAAATCACCGGTTGCACTTAGATTAAGTGAGTACTTGCATTCCCAGTGCTTTGAAATCCCTTAGAATTGGTTCGACAATCTTTTATACTACATCATTTGTCTTAGGAGCCTTGAAAACTCCTAACATCAATTTGAAATCTTATCTTTATTTTTTTCTTTTTCAAATTGACTCATATATGTTTAGTAACTATTTAATAACTTGATTTAAACGCTTTCTAAGTTTTTTTTTAAGTTTAAGAAAATATTTTTTGCATAGTTAATTGATTTTAGGGTCTGGAAGACTCACAGAAGACTTAAAAAGAAGTCTTAAGACATATCTCACCTAAATTTTAGTAGAATTTATGGCTCCCGCCTAAATTTTGGAATAATTTAGGTTTTCCGCCTGAATCAAAGTCTTCCATAAGTCTTCCATGAGTCTTCCAGGAGTCTTCCATAAGTTTTTCAGAAGTCTTCCATAAGTCTTCCAGAAGTCTTCCAGAAGTCTTCCAGAAATCTTCCAGAAGTCTTCCAGAGAAAGTCTTCTCATGGATTAGATTTTAAAAATAATTTAAGAATTTTATAAAAAATATTTTCATGGGTTAAAATTTAAAATCCTGTAATAATAAACATTTTTCACTAATGTAAATTTAGTTTATCTGAAATTGAATTATTTTCAAAATAGATGAGTGAATGTAGATTGGTTCATGAGTCATTGTGTTTTTTTGCATAGTTATTTGATTTTATGTTCTAGAAGACTCACAGAAAACTTAAAAATAAGTCTTCCGACACATCCCGCCTAAATCAAAGACTTCCATAAGTCTTCCATGAGTCTTACATAAGTCTTCCAGAAGTCTTCTGGGTCGAAAATATTTAACCTAATTGGAATTTTTGTCTCCACATATAAAGAAAATTTATAGATTCTCTTTCTTCCTCTCAAATGACTGCAAAATAAATGTAATGTTTCTCACTCTAAAACTCTCCAACCTCTCTCTAATCTCTTTGAACATCAAAACACCAAACTTTATATCCATTTTTCACTTTTTCTTATGTCTTCTCACTAATTTATCTTCTTTTTGATGGCTTTTCATTATATGATTCTCATCTTTCACTCTTTCAAAGGTAGATCTCTAAATTTTGGATATGAATTTATGTGTGTGTTTATTTTGTAAGCATAAAATTTTCATTTTTGAAGTTTTTCTCTGTTTTGAAGATATTTGAATATTTTTGAATTTGCATGTTTTTCCATATCTGAGAGACTTTGAAAGACTTCTCAGAAGACTCTCAGAAGACTCTCGGAAGACTTCTCAGAAGCCTTCTTAGAAAGTCTTCTAATGCATTTTATGCTAGAAGACTTCCCACGAAGTCTTCAGGAAGTCTTCCGAAGTCTTCTGCCTAAAGTGGTATAAATTTTGGATATAAATTTTGTGTGTTTTATATATTAGATTCTAAAAAATTATAGATCTAACCTAATGTGACTGTTTTGTTTATTATCTAAAAATTTATTTTTGAAGTCTTCTCTATTTTGAAGTCATTTGAATGCTTTTGAATA
>NC_027751.1:6626222-6637444 GCF_000695525.1 Brassica oleracea var. oleracea
GTATCTAGCTGTGTAATAATTTTGTTTATGGTCTTTTTATGATTTGTAGTGTAATATTTTAGTTGTGAATTATTTTGTAAACTTTAAGAGATGTTAATCAAAAGAATGGTAAATATGTTCATGTTTTGCCAAAAGTACTTGACTTCATTAGAGTTATTGATGCAACGTACAAAAAAATATTTTAATCAATCTACCCACACATAACAAAACACAACAACACAAAAACTTAGTAAAATTTGCTAAAACTAAGAGAGAAGACTTCTCAAGAAACCTTAGTCAAATTCACAAAAAATCAAAATTGAATTTTAAGCGAAAGTTGAAATTTTAAATCTCATGGAAGTAAATAATAAGTAAATATATAATATAAGGAAAAAATAATAAGTAAATATACAATATAAAAAATAGAAATATTAAATTAAACGATAATAAGTAAATATACAATATATGGAAACATAAATAAAAAGTAAATATACAATATAAGAAATAGAAATGTTACATTAAACATCTTTTGAGGCTCCATAGAGCGTCTACATCAGCAAAAAATACTTATTCCGAAAAAGGCACGTGGGACCTTTTGAGGATCCATAGAGCGTCCACATCAGCAAAAAAAACTTCTCCCGAAAGATGACACGTGGTATTATTACCAAAAAAAAAGAAAAGTAAATATAAATATAAGGAAAAATAAATAATAAGTAAATATACAATATAAGAAATAAAAAAGCTACATTAAATAAATAATAAGTAAATATGCAATATAAAGAAAAAATAATAATTAAATATACAATATAAAAAATAGAAATATTACATCAAACAATAATAAGTAAATATACAATATAAAAAGAAAAAAATAAGTAAATATACAATATAAGAAATATAAATGTTACATTAAACATCTTTTGAAGCTCTACAGAGCGTCTACATCAGCGAAAAATACTTATTCCGAAAGAAACCAAGTGGCATTATTACTAAAAAATAATAATAATAAGTATATATGCAATATAAGGAAAAATAATAATAAGTAAATATACAATATAAAAAATTAAAATATTACATTAAACAATAATAAGTAAATATACAATATAAGAAAAATAAATAATAAGTAAATATACAATATAAGAAATAGAAATATTACATTAAATATATATCATAATATTATCATTTAGGACTTTTTGAGGCTCTTTGGAGCATCCACATCAGCGAAAAATACAACTTCCGAAAAAGCCATGTGCATTATTACTCTTATTCTATAACTGTCAATAATGTAATATTACTATTTCATATAAAAAAGTTAAATAAATAAACTCGAAAATTAGTATAAGAAAATATACAATATAAGAAAATGATAATATTACATTTTTACATTTATTTATACAAAAAGGTTAAATAAATGAACTTAATAATTAAAATAAGAAAATATACAATATAAGAAATGATAATATTAAGTTAAATAAATAAACTTGAAAATTAAAATAATAAAATATAAAATATAAGAAAATAATAATATTACATTTTTACATTTAGTTTTACAAAAGAGGTTAAATAAATAAACTTAAAAATTAAAATAAGAAAATATACAATATAAGAAATGATAATATTAAGTTAAATAAATAAACTCAAAAATTAGAATAATAAAATATACATTATAAGAAAATAATAGTATTACATTTTTTACATTTAGTTTTTTTTTTATGTCGCTCATTAAATCATTTGGCTGAAAATATTGATCTTGACCGGAATAAGCCAAAAAACAAGCAATCTCCATTCTTCAAGCCATTTTCCATAATGTAATATTACTATTTCATATATAAAAATGTATAGTTATACATTTTATTATTTCCAAATCCCTACTAATATTGAATTTGACCGGAATAAGCCAAAAAACAAGTCATCTCCATAATGTAATATTACCATTTCATATTAAAAAAACAAGAAATTAGAATAAGTAAATATACATTATAAGAAAAAAAAACAAGAAAATTAGAATAAGTAAATATACAATATAAAAAAGGCAATATTATATTTAACATAATATCTGAAATAATGTATAGTATACATTTTTATTATTTTTAAATCTCCACAGATAATATTACATTTTTTTATGAAGAGACGGCTTATTTCTCTCTCAGAAACATGGCTATAAAAACATTTTCCAGCAACATCGAGCTCACACCATAGCCCTTCATCAAAGGACTCCAACAAAAAAACAATGGCTCCACTAACTTTGTAGGGGTTCTTCGCGTTGGAGCATCTCAGAATCGCAGATTGTTATTTGATTATATCCACTGCTGTCAGGCCGCGAGTATTTGGAGCTTGCGGTGTCAATTTTCTATGCCATGCGTTCATGATTTGACTAAGCTTCTCACTTAAAAAAAAAACAAAGAAGAATAAGTTATTGGGGTTAATTGATTCATTGGTTAATTGCGGTGTCGATTTTCTATGCCATGCGTTCATGATTTGACTAAGCTTCTCACTTTTTTAAAAAAAACAAAGCAGAATAAGTTATTGGGACTAATTGATGCATTGGTTAAGCCGAGTCAAGAATGATTTTGTGTGTGTGCTTTGGCAGGTGGGAGTAAAATTTCAATCAGATGGATATATAGCTTATCTATACATGAAATTTGGTTCAATGGTGTTTTGTTAACATCACAGAAGCCTTTGTCCATGCCCTTCCACATAAAAGAAATCCCAGTGTGCACTTTTCTCTGTTTGGTGAATGACATGGTTACTTATTTACCTGTCAATTTATTTTTGCAGAAAACAGAATTTTACGACATTTCTGTCTGCACTATTCCTTTACTTTCAAACAAAGAAACAGAAATGCTAACATGTTATTGTAACATCCGTCTCCTACTCTCTCGAGAACGACATGTTACTATCAGTAAAATATCGAATTAAACCGTGTTATTCAAAACCAATTCAAATACAAAGCATTTAATAAAATTAGTCCGAAAGAAATACATCATTAAATTGAATTATAAAAATATTTCAAATAAAACGAACATAAAATTTGTATACATTATTAATTAAAACCGAAATAAATACAATTATCCCAAAGACACCGAACCGTCCAGATATCCAACTACTCGGCAAGCTCACCTGCAATGGGAAGAAAGAGGGGTGATCAACAGGGGAATCACTCAGTGAGGTATGGGATGTTAAACCGCAAACCACTGGCTCAGTACGTAGCACTACGACTATGTAGGCGTAGCTCTAGCATGAAACAAACACGACACCTATTGTGCCACACATAACAACCAATGCACTTATAAGACATAGCTATTCTTTGCACCCCGCATTCTCCTCGTACGGATATAAATATTTATATTCATGTATACCAAAAGTATGCGTAGTACAAAAGTGCTTCCATGTACTCCCACATTCTCCTCATACACAATGATACGTAGTATAGAAGTACTTCCCTATACTCCCGCAGCTCATGCGTGGTACAGAAGTGCTTCCCTGTACGCCCCGCAATCTCTACACAAACAATTGCCACGTCTCATACGTGGTACATAAGTGCTTCCATGTACACCCCGTAATCTCCATACAAATAGGCCGATACAGAAGTACTTCCCTGTATCCGGCTAACCAATCCATACTATATGTATACTTATATATAACCGTCTTTTAACATCAAACAAATCAATCAACAGTTGAATCATCTAATTCCCTATTTCGGTTTAGACAAAAAATAAAATAAAAACAAACAAGACACCAGTTAAACTCGATTCACGGAGACGGAACATGTTTCGAAACTAAACTTTTCATAGTAGTACTAAACTAGCACGAAATTAAACGGAATAACCCTCACCTTAGCCAATATTAGAGATTCATCGGATAATACTCGGGAACTGATATGCCTCGTCAAACGTCTAGGCTTTAGAGAGAATGACTTGGCAAACAAATCACCCATAAGGTCTTTAATTCTTTCCTACGCATGCCATGTTAAAAGTGTAGGTTAAATATATTTCTTGTATCACAAGAAACAACTTATGTCACAATTAACCTTCACGGCTTGGAATCGTAATGGCGGATCTCTCCGGTGACTCACGGTTGGGATCACGGCTGGTCAGACTGAAACGGCTCCGGTCGTGGTGCTTGGTGGTGTTGATGCGTGCCGGTGGCGTCAAGATGCGACAGCTCCAGCTCGTACATATCTTCTCCACGGTAACAACGGATCTCTAGTAACACGAGCCACTCCTTCGGTGAAGGCGCTGGCTCCAGTGGCATGGCTCACGGTTAATTGGACAGCACGGTGATGGAAACCACAAAGGAAAGTCATGGATCAATGAAGCAATGGAGAAGAAGATAACGATAAGAGAGGAGGAAGAAGAAGGTATGAAGAGAGAGATAAGTAAAATAAGGGAGGCGGCTCACGTTCTTTTGACAAAGAAGGAGATACACAAATATATAATTAGGTATAGAAACATATATACACGATTAATAATAAAAGAAATTACAGCTCGGTTTGGTTTTATAGATAATTAATTATAATTTGAATTAAACCAATACCGGTTTAAAGAGAAGCTGGGTCACGGTCGTTACAATTCTTCCCCACTTAACTGGAATTCGTCCTGAATTCTAAAAAGAACCCGAAAGGAACTTTGACAACTACGAAGAAAAAAAGAAAGATAAAGCAAACAATGGAAACGAATTGAAACTTGATCTTCATCCACACCAAAAGAAAAAGTCAGAAACGCTAACGACTAAACGAATGATTCTGGACAGAAGGGTGTCACCTTTATTTTGAAATTCCCAATCCCCAAGAAACATTAAAAATTGCTAAAATTCGAGTCCCATAAATCGCCATCCCAGGTCGGAGCTGGGACGGAACCCTGCTCTGATACCAAATTGTAACACCCGTCTCCTCCTCTCTCGAGAACGACATGTTACTATCAGTAAAATATTGAATTAGACCATGTTATTCAAAACCAATTCAAATACCAAAGCATTTAATAAAATTAGTCCGAAAGAAATACATCATTAAATTGAATTATAAAAATATGTCAAATAAATCGAATATAAAATTTGTATACATTATTAATTAAAACCGAAATAAATACAATTATCCCAAAGACACCAAACCGTTCAGATATCCAATTACTCGGCAAGCTCACCTGCAATGGGAAGAAAGAGGGGTGAGCAACAGTGGAGTCACTCAGTGAGGTATGGGATGTTAAACCGCAAACCACTAGCTCAGTACGTAGCACTACGACTATGTAGGGGTAGCTCTAGCATGAAACAAACATGACACCTATTGTGCTACACATAACAACCAATGCACTTATAGGACATAGCTATTCTTTGCACCCCGCATTCTCCTCGTACGGATATAAATATTTATATTCATGTATACCAAAAGTATGCGTAGTATAGAAGTGCTTCCTTGTACTCCCACATTCTCTTCATACACAATGCTACGTAGTATAAAAGTACTTCCTTATACTCCCGCAGCTCATGCGTGGTACAGAAGTGCTTTCCTGTACGCCCCGCAATCTCTAACCCCTTTTCGCCTATTTCTCCGCTTCTGCCGCTTTGTCCGCCTCCGCCGTTGTGTTCGCTTCCACCGATTTGGTTCACAGACAATCTCCGACAAGAAGACACAAAACGCTACGTTTGACTGCAGTTGTGGTCGTGGACATGAAGCTTTGGATGGTTGCTGATATAAGGTTGTGTTTGCTGGATGTGTGTGCATATCTTATAGTTGTGGGCGTGGACATATATTGGTGGATGGTTAATGATAGTAGTGGCTGTTCGTGTGTATATGTAATAGTTGGTCATGAATATGTAGTGGTGGATTGTTAATGATATTAGGTTGTGGTGCTGGATTCGTGTGTATATCTAATGGTTGCGGTCGTGTACATATAGTTATGGATGGATAACAATATCAATTTTTGATCGTGTGTATATAGCTAATAGTTGTGGTCGTGGACATGTAGCGATGAATGATTAATAAGATTGAAAAAGTTATATCCACTCTTTACAGTGATGGAAGTTTCTAAGCCATTAGATCTTCTAATTATAAGCTAATACAACCCAACGTCCCAAACACAATCCCAAAAACCCATATACCTACCTTTCAATTCGAAACTTTCATTTATTGCAACAAAAAAGAATCTGGTTATCTTATGGTTGTATCTTTATAAGCAACATTATCTCACTTACACAAGTGGATGGATATTTTGGTCCAGAATAATACAGGTGTCACAACATTGTGTCCAAATCCACAATGTGTCTTCTACAGCAAACAAAACTCACAAAGTGTCCTTTTGTGTAACCTTCTTTTGAATAACACTGGATTCCAATTCAGATTTACATTTTATTTATATGGCATAACTCATATATTGTAATGATTTTTTATTAATATATAAAAGATTACATTGTCAATTTGTTCAAGTTTCTCTTAAAAGATTATTGAAAAGCAAAACTTATCTAAAATTTAATTATTATATAAAACAAAGTAACCAAATATCTCAGTCAACATTACCTTATTGTATGTATATAACGAGTCTATATAAAGTCCCTCTTCTTCCACATTAGCTTCCATCATAACTTTTATCTCTCTATCTTTCTCGGGAACATATAATAATCTTTCTAACTCTCTTGAAAAATGAAATACTCTTGGTGTTTTGTCTCATCCATTCTCGTGATTTCTTTCATGCTTTTCTTTGCCACAGGTTCATTATTTATATCATAGTAATTCAAATTTTTTACACACTCACATATATGTATATATATATATGGAAAACAAGTACATTTTATGTGTATAACCTGTATACATCCACCTTATAATAACATATAGTGTATGTACGGCTTCAAATATTTACAAGTATTAAATTTTAGTACTTGTTATATATATATGTGTGAGTGTATGTAAACATATATCATATGTCATGTGTTAAAGTATTCTACATTTGAAGTATAAGAACGTACACAATCATATAACCAAATGCGTGTTTATTTTCTAGAGATGGATCTGGTGGAAGCAAAAACTCACGAGGAAAAAAGCAAGACTTACAGACGTTTATGCGTGGACGAAACAGGATGCAACCATGCATGCATTTTTAATGAGCATTTCGCAGGAGGTCATTGCCGACACTTAGAATGTTTTTGTTTCCGCTAATATTTATGATGTAATTCTTCATCATGTTAATTACTCTAAAAACATATAATATTCTATCTTATCTCTTATATCCTTGTTAACTGGTTATTGAGAATATATGTTTGGTTAATGATATATTTTCCGTTCTTTCTGTGGAATTGATTGTTGTTTTATTCGCAGGAAGAAGATATACATTAAACCGTAAAGAAGAAGAATATGTTGTTAATGATCATTTTGAGCAACCGAAGGTAATCCAGTGAAACGTGAAGTTCTAAATTATCTTTAAAGAATTAATTGCCCGAGGCTGAATTTGATGTTTTTGGTTTGAAGGTTGAGTTAGCGATGGAAAGAAATGTGATTCATGAACAGCAGGAACAAGCCTACACTCAGGTAGAAGGAGGGATGTCAAGGAGAGATTGCCAGCAACAGTATGTGCCACGTGGATCCCTCCAGAACCAAAGAGGTCATCGAGGTGCTCGAAGAGGCTATTCCAATGCCCGAGGAGGTAGAGCTGGTGATGGTGGCTACTCGAATGGGTGGTATGAATCTTATGATAATTCCGGTGGAAACAGTTACCAAAGGAGCTACTACAACAGCAGAGGAAGGGGGCATGGTGGTGGAAATGGCTATTCATACAACAACCACCGAGACTCTAACGTCACCGTTGCGTCTTCGCTTCTCTGCCTTTGGCTTTTGTGTGCGCCTCATTAGTTTACTCAAGTTTCCTATCACTTATATAATTTTCTTTTTGGTTGCGAAATGTGAAATAATGATCTTTTTTTTTATGAGAGCCAGTTTAGATAGTCAAGCATAGATCGTTACATATTCATACAAACATCACAAACAATTAGTATGATTTATTATTTTGATTTCTTTCTTGATTATATGATTTGGCTATGTTCTTCTTTGAATTAATGATATTGTTTGTATGTTTATTTCAGAAATGACAAAGCAAAAGCTACTGAAATATTAGCCAAAGAGCTGAAAGTTTTGGTACGTTTAATGAAATACTTTACAAAGAAATCACTCAACCGACAGAGAGAAATTTAGATAAATTTTGCTTTTGCCTTAATATAATTGAACTTTCTAAATTGCAGACACTTAAGTGTTAAAGTGTGTGTGTGTTTGATATCTCCACTGGGGAAAGGAGCTATAATCAAAATATGGTGATACAAAATCAGCCAGGTACGCGGATCGATAATCGTTTCGAAGGTGGAAGAAAATGCGCATTGGATTTCTCTGTATGGATTTAGCTGGAGTTGTTTAAGTTGTTTATGTACTTCGGTGTAGCCTATTTGGTTTGGTTATCTGAATATGAAGTACGGTGGGATTCACTCTTTAACCACTCCAGTTAAAACTACAGATTTTTATAATAGTCTTTGTTCAAACTATGCGTAGGGAAAGAAGTAATCAGTTCATTTTCCAAGCTTAAATCGAAGGTCATGTCCACTTTAGCTCAAGATTGAGCAAGCTCTGAGTTACTACTAAGAGTCCAAGAGGTATCAACGTTGATAACCGCAACAATTTTTCCCTCTTTATGATATTGATGGTTCTTTGTTTTCTCAGTGATCCAGGCAGATGTGTTTGAAGTGTTTGCGCTTTGAATAAATAGTGACTTACATGAACCAGCTTCTTTAACCAATAACCAATGGTTCATTGGTAATTGAAGTTAATGGGAATATTTTTGGCTGTCTTCGACATGGATTTAAGATTTGAGATGGGTGCTCCTTCTCAAAGGAATCGAGTAAGAAGACCAGTAAAACCAACCCAAAAGTTCCAAGAAATATAATGGACCATGGTTAGAGGGAGCCGTGGTGATCGAGGAAACCCCTTACCACCATTTTAGGAAGTTCTACATGTAATTTTCTTAATTGTAAAATCTTATCTAGCAATTGTTAACTTTAGTTGCTTTTAAGTTTAATACATCTGATTCTTTGTTTTCTCTTTTCATAATTCTTTGTGTTTATCATATATAGTTGAGATTTCTTTTTTTTTTCCATTTGCCACATAATCAATTAAAGCACCACAAATAAACACACCATCTTTATTATTTTTTTGAATGTTTTGAAGTTTAGCGTATATCTTATTCATTAGTTATCTAAACCATATATATTAATACAACACTTAATAGTCCACAAACATTTTAATAATCAGTGACATTTTTAATCAACCTCAGTTATAAACATTTGAATAAAAAAATCAAAGTAATTTCATAAGAAGTAATAATTTAAATAATTTTGGTACTAATAAATCTAATAGTCTAAAATATTATAGAATCAGTAATATATATTAAATTCAAATAGCATTTTTAATCTTAATTTTAAACATATTTTTATAGCAAATATTTTTTTCATTTGTATACCCGCCCGTATATACCTGTCCGTAGGGCGGGTTTTGCCCTAGTATATATCTATATAATAGTTTGAAATAAATTTATTAGTTTCATATCAGTACCATATACTATGTAATAACTCGCACCCTAGATGGAGTGAAATATTAATAAAATATCTGGTAACATAACTAGTTTTGCAGAAAAATATATTTTAAACATAATCTATACTATATTTGAAAAGAAATTTGCTTATTTTTCATGTTCTTCATGATTATAGGCTGAGTCATAGCTTTATTAAACAATTTTAACTAGACTTATTAGATTTTTGATATCTTTAATGAACTATATAGTTCATTATTTAACTGTTTAAAAATTAATATTATAAGAACGATCTCAAAAAATAAATGGAAAACATGTTTGAAAACAGAAAAGATAATTCCATAAATTTATTTGTGTTTATCTACATCTTCTTTCTTATTTGTTAATTTTGAAAATTAATAGTATATATACATATATAATAATTACATTTATAATTATACTAATATATTTAAAATAGTTTTATAAAAATGTAAAAAGAAAATTATTTATATTTGTTTATAAATGAAATATACCATGGCATATCTTTTTAAATTATTATGTTTATTTTATTATTAAAATACTAAAACGAGGTATATAAGCAATAACAATAAATTTGATTTATATTAGTTTGTTAACACGATTTTTTGTGGTATTTTATTTTTATTCTTATTATACAGTTGCAAGACTAACATTTATTTGTTATTTAAGTTGACAAATTTAATATTTATTTGTTTTTATTTTTATAAATAATTTTTATTTGAAATCAAATTAGCTTTTAAAAAAAAAATTCAAAATATCTGCCTCCCGAGGAGAATATTTTAAAATATTATTTTTTTTATTTACAACAAGTAACTTATATTTATAAGAGTTTTAAATTAACTATATTTACTTTTTTAAAAGATTTTCACAGAAATATAACTTTGTTTAAATTAAAATTTCGTTAAAAGACTATTATATAAATAAAAACGTGATTTTGTATTTTGTTTATAAAAACTGTATTTTCCATAATGATTTTTTTAGTTATATTTATTAAAGTTTGAGAGACCATTTGAAAATAACGAATTATGATTTTATAATATAGAATTATTATTTTATAGGAAAATGGCAATTTTTATTTTAAAGTAAAAAATATAGATTGACTATATCTTATTTTGTTCTCTATTATAGCATGAATATAGCAATAGATAAGAAATGTTCTTATTTTATATATTTATCAATATGGTTCGTTTGTTGAGTGTTTATTTAGATATTATGGGAGATATTTCATAATATAATTATACATATATCAATAGTTTTACTTGCTTTGATTAATATAATATGTAAAGTTAGGTTCAGTTTAACGTTTTTGTGCTTTATTTATTTTGAGATTTGTAGGTTTTGGTAACTCTAAGAAATTTGTTTAATAACATCAACTTATATTAAACAATTATATATTTGTTTATTTAATTAGATAATTGTTTATAAAGTAATATAAAATGGTTAAAGATAAAACATATTTTAAAATAAATAATAATTAATGTTGTTATCCAAAAATAATGTTTTTATATTTATAAAAGTCAAAAGTTAAGAAATTAAAAGATTCATAGTATAAATTTAATGTCTTATTTGAAAATTTTGATCTTTAAGCTAATAATACATTTATTAATAATATTTATAAAAGAATTATGCTCGCATGTGCGGGAAAAACACCTAGTATTATAAACAATAGCA
>NC_027751.1:6637544-6642970 GCF_000695525.1 Brassica oleracea var. oleracea
AAGATATTCCACGGTGGTTCATCCAACAGAATTTGACATCTTTGCTTGATCAGACCAAAGCAGATCACAGAGTTGACCAAAGTCTGGAACATCAGTAGGTCGCTTAATGGTCGTAATCTGCGGTTGTCAAATCAGGAGAAAAGGCCACTATGCATAATATCTTAGCGCTATTGCAGCAGCTACGAGAGGTATTTAAAAGAATCTGTAACCACTTTCCAGAGTCTCACACTGAATCGACGGTTGAATCCATCGTAGAATCCGTAGATTCTGTTGATGCTTGATGGAAGCTCATTCGTGGTTTCCTCTTATAAGGAAAAGGTTCTCAGGTATTTGATTTTGTAGGCAAGTAGAAGACAGATCGTCTCCAAACTCTGCTACCTTCAGTCCACTTAATCTCCTAAGAATAAATAGTTAGCTGTAGGAGGGAAGCCTCTGTATTCAAATAGCCTCAACAGACCCGAGTACTGTCCATGAATATCACCTGAAAAATAATAATAACAAATCCTTGTGACTTTAAGAGACCAATGAAATGTAGAAGCCGGAAAACCGGATCGAAACAAACGATATAATAAAAAAAGAAAAATATAGACGATTCAAAAACGAAACGAAAATTAAACATGGAGTCGAGACGAATCTCTTTTCTTAACTCTTAATATTAGCTCCGTTAGTGCAACAAATCTGTACGAATATGAGTCCCATGATTAAACCATGGTAGGTTATCACGCGGCACTCGTGAAGAACCTCTACGAACTATTGAGCTACGAAACATTTTTGAACTACTTACGCTAAAGGATTTTTGCTGGATGTTTCTCGCTGTCAAAAAGGTTATAAATGAATGAAAAGGAGAAGCAATGTTTAAAGAGAAAGAGAAGACCCATTTCCCACAACAACTGCTTCATGTGGGCGAGAAACGAGAGTAGATCGAGGGAAGTTGAAGTTGCGAAACTTAATCCCCAAAAAAAATTTCTTATCTCGAGAAGACCCAAGCCAAGCTAGACGGCGCAGGTAGAGAATCTCTTCTTTCTCTGACTCGTTTAAACAATGTTGTATGTCACAACATATATATACTCCTTTCTCATGCCTTTGTTCCCCGACGTGGGACTTTAGCATTATGTCAACTTGACATTATTAATATTCTGGGATTTATATACTTAGCCCAAGTCATATTCTTTTCACCTTTCAATAAAAGCCATGGGCTTTATAATATTGATCCAACATGAAACACATCAGCATATCAGTTCTTTGTAAAAAAAACAAACAAAAATAATCAATCCTAGGTTACATCGATACTTAGCTAATCCTTATATTTGACCCCAAAAAAAATCCTTACAAAACATAGTTTAAGCTCCTTAAAATTTTCACCATGGGTCCGATTGGTAATGGCTGTACCTTTAAAATTTTTGCTGTAGAAAAAAATCTGTAGACTTTTTGCCGTGGCTTTAAATTTTATTGCTGTTGAATTTT
Source organism: Brassica oleracea var. oleracea (assembly GCF_000695525.1). Lineage (NCBI taxonomy): Eukaryota > Viridiplantae > Streptophyta > Magnoliopsida > Brassicales > Brassicaceae > Brassica > Brassica oleracea. The sequence goes on from NC_027751.1 coordinate 6,639,009, forward strand.
ATGGAAAGCACTAAAAAATTGCTTTGGATATTTGGCTCTGCAGAGCACTTGTACAGCTGTAGGTTATTTTAAGAGCCGTGGTTTCGAAAAAAATTTAAAGCTTGATTGCTCTGAATTTGGTGCTGTAGAAATAAATATGGTTGTGGACAGCACCTACGGCAACTACCAATCACCCCCCATGTCTCACCCAGAACTTAGAGCAATTCAAGTTGTCTTTATGAGTGCTTTAACTCCTTTAACTTCTCTCTGTTTTGAAATGATCTGCTGCAATCAGATGATTGATTAAACTTAATTAGCTCTCTTAGCTACTCCACAAATCCAACAAAAAAAATCCTTTTTTTGTTCTTACTTGTCTATAACTTATCCAAACACACAATCACAAACCTACTCAAAACAGATAAAAATAAAAACTTTTTCTTTGGGGGAGCTGATCTAAGAAAAAGCGCTTACAAACTTAGTGCCATGAAAGCAATCATGTAGAACTCATATTCCAAAACAAAACAAAACACACAGAAAAGATCAAAAGGACAAGAGATTGATTACCGTAGATCTTGATCTTAACGCCACCAGTCCTTCAGAGGCTGTGGATTGAGCATTGGCATCACCACAGCGTCGGCGTCGTCTTCCACAGAGATAGTCCAAAAGTCGGACTGTTTATTAGTTACATAGAATGTTGGGCTTGTTGATGTATATTGTTAAGCCCAAATTGAAACATGCTGGTCAAAGTCACAGAGGTACATGAGGACCATGAACACATCTAGGCAGAATAATAGCTCAGTAAAGTCACAAATGAAAAGAGCCCAACGATAAGAGCTCAATTAGAAATAATCATAACTTCTGCAACGAACACGTATCACTATTTTACCCTATGGAAAGAGAAAACTTTCTTTTATAGTAATATAGATAGATAGATAGATTACGTCTTAACTTAATTGCTATGATCAATTATGAATACTTAGACGGTTATGCTATAATCAATTGCAATAATCAATTGCAATGTAGCAAATTATGAGGGAATGATTGATTGCATAATTGTTTCAATAAGAGGAAGAGAAGGTAATGTTGCATAGGCGGAGATCATTTTGGGAAATAGAAAGCGCTTTTGAGGCTAGATTAAAGGTTTTCGGCAAGAAGAGAATGATTAGTCACGAAGTCTGATGAAGTTGACGAAGAAATAATACGGGTGTCTACTTTTCAACAAAAACCGAATTCTTTCAGAACAAGATTGTAAAACATTGAGAGAGAAGAAGTTCTTGTGACTCGAGGTTCATTTGGTATGGTGAATCATCATGCCAGAGATAAAATAAAGTGGCCAAATCTTACTTTAAAAACTAAGTAGACACGCCAAAGATCTTAACTTCATCAATATACAACAAATCTAATTTCATGAGAACCTAAAATCCGGATACAAGTAAATACATCCCTTCTTTGAATGGATGTTGTAAGATTTATTCGAAAGTAAAGGTTGGTTAGCATCGAAAATTTAATCCTCAAGTAGTGGGGCATTTCATTGTTCAAAGTATCTGGAGAGAATAGTCATCATTCTTCAATATTTTGATTTTGTACAATTTGGCTTGCTTCATAAGAAAATTGTTAGTATGATAGTAGCAAACTCTTTATGAGTTGTTAGGTAATGTAGTTTTTTTCCAGTGTTATCTAGGAGTTCATGATTTTTTTTCTACAGGGCCGTGAGAGGGGCGTGAGTGTATGGTGGGATGTAAGGTATATATATGAACATCAGTTTGTGTTTGTTGATCATATCTTTCAAACGCATTTTAAACAATCTTCCATGCAGCTTGAACTGATTCTTTATAACATCCATACTCATTTCTTAGAATCCAACCCACTTCCGCTGGAATAGTTGAGTTGATGAAACTCTTCATCTACATTACATTTACTTTTTCCTTGGTTGGGCCTTAAATGTACTTGTTAGAATTTTTTTTTTTTAACATTTTATATTTAAGCTTATATGTATTTAATTTAGGAGATAATTAAACAATACATGATTATTGTTTTTTCATGTATTTATAACATAATATGAAGTCCGTAGCTAAGGTGTAACATAATATGAAGTTGGTAGCTTATAACATAATAATAGGCTTGTGGTTAAAAAACATAATAATAAGCTAAAGTGGATCAATAGCTAGTCTATCTATCTATCCTTCTCCTTGATACACGTAGGCATGCCACGTAGATAAGTCGTTCTCTGTCGCGGCGACACGTGTCCAGTTCAGACGAAACTCACCGTTTCATTAAACTGCGATCGTGATGGGCTTCTTCGTGTTTTGTGTGCTGGGCTTCTTTAATTACGCAAGAGAACCAATCTAGGGTTCGTTCATCCTTCTCTTCTACATCTGAAACTCAAGCGACGATGGTGTTTTCCAGAAGTTTTACTGCGAAGCATCTTCATGTTGACTCTCTTGCTCGAGCTCATTTAAGTCCGTTTCGTCTGGGATTCTTTTCTTCAAACCGTTACGAAATGCATTGAACCATCACATTAACGGCCGTCTTAACTCTTCGACTCGCTTCAACCACTATAAAAAGGTACGTTCTCTTCCGTGAAAATAATCAGGTTAATCCTCCCAATCGTACGCACGCTTTTAAAAGATTCAAGGTAGCCCAAGTTTTAAATTTCAGTGACTTCTAGCCTTAGCTTTCGCGTTTGACTAAGGCTTTCGATTTTATTGGATCAGTTTTTGGATTCAGTTTCATCTTCTCCATCAACAAGCATCTACGTGCCCTCCGCTTGAGTTGTGATTTTACTCGAGTGACTGGTCCTATGTGATGCAAAGCTCTAAGTTGATCTGAAGGAGGACATTAGTGATGTGATGTCCTAGGGAGGAGATGAAGTTTATTTGTCAAGGAGTTTGAGTTTGTCTAAGGTTGAGCTGTGATTGAAATCGAGTAAGCTAAGTTGTTTGGATAATATAGAGGAGTAGATTCTCAGGTTGCGTGTTTGATTATTGAATTGTTCTTATGGTTATTTGAAAACTCTGTCCTGGTTAGATTAAGCTTTATAGACATGTTTCTGAGTGTATCATTATGTGAATTAGAAAACATACAACCCTTTCCATGTGTTCTCTTGAGCAACTTCCCGTTCTTTCTGTGGAATTGATTGTTGTTTTGTTCGCAGGAAGAAGATATACATTAAACCGTAAAGAAGAAGAATATGTTGTTAATGATCATTTTGAGCAACCGAAGGTAATCCAGTGAAACGTGAAGTTCTAAATTATCTTTAAAGAATTAATTGCCCGAGGCTGAATTTGATGTTTTTGGTTTGAAGGATGAGTTAGCGATGGAAAGAGATGTGATTCATGAACAGAAGGAACAAGCCTACACTCAGGTAGAAGGAGGGAAGTCAAGGAGAGATTGCCAGCAACAGTATGTGCCACGTGGATCCCTCCAGAACCAAAGAGGTCATCGAGGTGCTCGAAGAGGCTATTCCAATGCCCGAGGAGGTAGAGCTGGTGATGGTGGCTACTCGAATGGGTGGTATGAATCTTATGATAATTCCGGTGGAAACAGTTACCAAAGGAGCTACTACAACAGCAGGGGAAGGGGGCATGGTGGTGGAAATGGCTATTCATACAACAACCCCCGAGACTCTAACGTCACCGTTGCGTCTTCGCTTCTCTGCCTTTGGCTTTTGTGTGCGCCTCATTAGTTTACTCAAGTTTCCTATCACTTATATAATTTTCTTTTTGGTTGCGAAATGTGAAATAATGATCTTTTTTTTTATGAGAGCCAGTTTAGATAGTCAAGCATAGATCGTTACATATTGATACAAACATCACAAACAATTAGTATGATTTATTATTTTGATTTCTTTCTTGATTATATGATTTGGCTATGTTCTTCTTTGAATTAATGATATTGTTTGTATGTTTATTTCAGAATGACAAAGCAAAAGCTACCGAAATATTAGCCAAAGAGCTGAAAGTTTTGGTACGTTTAATGAAATA
>NC_027751.1:6643070-6643536 GCF_000695525.1 Brassica oleracea var. oleracea
TTGAGGGAGTGCAGTCTGAGCTTAAAAATTCCCGTGGGGATTCAACCATCCAAGCTGAGCATGGAGATCCATCTGCGAGCAAGCCAGCGCCTAGACACCCATCGCCTAGCAAGCCAGCGCCTAGCAAGCCAGCGCCTAGCAACCCATCGCCTAGGAAGCCATCTCCTACGAAGCCATCGCCTAGCAAGCCATCTCCGAGGAGGTCCAAACCCTTGGTAAACAACCACTAGTATTCATAACTCTCTGCAATGTGTCTTAACTTCTTTTAGTGTTAGTTTCATGTGTTTATCGGCGTTGTGATGTGTTTTACATTGTCTCGTTTTGGAAGTGTGTTTGGTTTGTAATTGTTGTTCAAAATCAGGCTTAATTATGTATCTGCATTATGATGTGTGTTTTGTTATGTGAACTATGTGTAAGATATTTATATGAATTTTATTAGTTTATAAAATCATGTTTTTTATGAATT
>NC_027751.1:6647685-6659055 GCF_000695525.1 Brassica oleracea var. oleracea
ACTCTAGGATAGAACTTGTAAAAAAGCCGTAGGTAGACTGAAGATATCAAGATAGAATATTACGACAAAAAATCTAGCTAAGGTAAACTATTGAAGAAAGTGTAGTTTATATTTTCTATCCAAGGTAAACCTATGTACAATACTTTATATTCGATTTGTAGACTACGTAGATGGCTAGAATAAGTATTCTGTTATAGCTTTGATATTAAATAAAACATAGTTCCACAATTTTTAAAAATTAAATTTAAACATAAAAGTATATATACTTTGGTTTCTAATGATTCTACATTTTTTTATATTTTTTTACCAAAGTTTACTATTTTTTCCACAACACAAGGGCAAAACCAGTCCAAAACGACCAAAATCTTATTTTGACAAACAAACTTCGAAAGCGTCTTGTTTTTCCAATTCTCCCTGTATTTAACCCCTAAAAAAATCCTTACAAAACATAGTTTAAGCTCCTTAAACTTTTCACCATGTCTCACCCAGAACTTAGAGCAATTCAAGTGATCATTATGAGTCCTTTAACTTCTCTGCTTTGAGATGATCTGCTGCTATCAGATGATTGATTAAACATATCAACCTCTCTTAGCTACTCCACAAATCCACACAATCCTTCAGTGACAAAAAAAAAAAAAAAAAGCTACTCTACAAATCCAACAAAAAGCGCTTACAAACTTAGTGCCATGAAAGCAATCATGTAGAACTCAGATTCCAAAACAAAACCAAACACACAGAAAATATCAAAAGGACAAGAGATTGATTACCGTAGATCTTGATCGTAACGCCACCAGTCCTTCAGAGGCTGTGGATTGAGCATTGGCATCACCACAGCGTCGGCGTCGTCTTCCACAGAGATAGTCCAAAAGTCGGACTGTTTATTAGTTACACTAGATTAAGATCCGCACCTTGCCCGGGATAAACATTATATATATAAATTATTTTATGTATTATATTTTTAAAGCCACAGAGGTACATGAGGACCATGAACACATCTAGGCAGAATAATAGCTCAGTAAAGTCACAAATGAAAAGAGCCCAACGATAAGAGCTCAATTATAAATAATTATAAATTCTGCAACGAAATATGATGCCGCGTATCACTATTTTACCTTATGGAGAGAGAAAACTCTCTTTTATAGTAATAGAGATAGATAGATAGATTACGTCTTAACTTAATTGCTATGATCGTTTCTGAATACTTAGACGGTTATGCTATAATCAATTGCAATAATCAATTACAATGTAGCAAATTGCAATGTAGCAAATTATGAGGGAACGATTATTGCATAATTGTTTCAATGAGAGGAAGAGAAGGTAATGTTGCATAGGCGGAGATCATTTTGGGAAATAGAAAGCGCTTTTGAGGCTAGATTAAAGGTTTTCGGCAAGAAGAGAATGATTAGTCACGAAGTCTGATGAAGTTGACGAAGAAATAATACGGGTGTCTACTTTTCAACAAAAACCGAATTCTTTCAGAACAAGATTGTAAAACATTGAGAGAGAAGAAGTTCTTGTGACTCGAGGTTCATTTGGTATGGTGAATCATCATGCCAAGATAAAATAAAGTGGCCAAATCTTACTTTAAAAACTAAGTAGACACGCCAAAGATCTTAACTTCATCAATATACAACAAATCTAATTTCATGAGAACCTAAAATCCGAATACAAGTAAATACATCCCTTCTTTGAATGGATGTTGTAAGATTTATTCAAAAGTAAAGGTTGGTTAGTGTTGAAAATTTAATCCTCAAGTAGAGGGGCATTTCATTGTTCAAAGTATCCGGAGAGAATAGTCATCATTCTTCAATATTTTGATTTTGTACAATTTGGCTTGCTTCATAAGAAAATTGTTAGTATGATAGTAGCAAACTCTTTATGAGTTGTTAGGTAATGTAGTTTTTTTCCAGTGTTATCTAGGAGTTCATGATTTTTTTTCTACAGGGCCGTGAGAGGGGCGTGAGTGTATGGTGAGATGTAAGGTATATATATGAACATCAGATTGTGTTTGTTGATCATGTTTGTGGAAGTTGTCTCCTTTGGTGAAACTTTGGGATTAAGTAAAAAAAAATGTTAGTGGAAGTTCCGTTCATATTTTTTAATTGTTGTTTGTTATATTGAGGTGTTTAAAAGTTCCACAATGACAAAATAAAAAATGAGATTAATATTTTTTGATAAAGAGAAGTTGTTTTAATCATTTAAATATTTATATATATATATATATAATAGTTTGAAATAAATTTATTAGTTTGACATCAGTACCATATACTATGAATAACTCGCATCCTAGGTGGAGTGAGATATTAATAAAATATTTGGTAACATAAATAGTTTTGCAGAAAAATATATTTTTAAACATAATCTATACTATATTTGAGAAGTAAATTTGCTTATTTGTCATGTTCTTCATGATTATAGGCTAAGTCATAGTTTTATTAAACAATTTTAACTAGACTTATTAGATTTTTGATATCTTTAATGAACTATATAGTTCATTATTTAACTGTTTAAAAATTAATATTATAAGAACAATCTCAAAAAATAAATGGAAAACATGTTTGAAAACAGAAAATATAATTCCATATATTTATTTGTGTTTATCTACATCTTTCTTTCTTATTTATCAATTTTGAAAATTAATAGTATATATACACATATAATAATTACATTTATCATTATACTAATATATTTAAAATAGTTTTATAAAAATGTAAAAAGAAAATTATTTATATTTGTTAATAAATGAAATATATCATGGCATATCTTTTTAAATTACTATGTTTATTTTATTATTAAAATCCTAAAACGAGGTATATAAGCAATAACTATAAATTTGATTTATATTAGTTTGTTAACACGATTTTTTGTGGTATTTTATTTTTATTCTTATTATACAGTTGCAAGACTAAAATTTATTTGTTATTTAAGTTGACAAATTTAATATTTATTTTCTTTTATTTTTATAAATAATTTTTATTTGAAATTAAATTATCTGTTTAAAAATATTTTCAAAATATCCGCCTCCCAAGGAGAATATTTTTAAAATATTAATTTTCTTATTTACAACAAGTAACTTATATTTATAAAAGTTTTAAATTAACTATATTTAATTTTTTTTTAAAAGATTTTCACAGAATATAACTTTGCTTAAATTAAAATTTCGTTAAAAGACTATTATATAAGGAAAAACGTGATTCTGTATTTTTTTTATAAAAACTGTATTTTCCATAATAGTTTTTTTAGTTATATTTATTAAAGTTTGAGAGACCATTTGAAAATAACAAATTATGATTTTATAATATAGAAACATTATTTTATAGGAAAATAGCAATTTTTATTTTAAAGTAAAAAATATAGATTGACTATATCTTATTATGTTCTCTATTATAGCATTAATATAGCAATAAATAAGAAATGTTCCTATTTTATATATTACATATTAATGTTTTGTTTATCAATATGGTTCGTCTATTGAGTGTTTATTCAGATATTATGGGAGATATTTCATATTATAATTATACATATATCAATAGTTTTACTTACTTTGATTAATATAACATGTAAAGTTAGGTTCAGTTTAACATTTTTGTCCTTTATTTATTTTGAGTTTTGTAGGTTTTGGTAACTCTAAGAATTTTGTTTAATAACATCAACTTATATTAAACAATTATATATTTGTTTATGTAAATAGATAATTGTTTATAAATTAATATAAATGGCTAAAGATAAAACATATTTTAAAATAAATAATAATTAATGTTGTTATCCAAAAATAATTTTTTTATTTTTATAAAAGTCAAAAGTTAAGAAATTAAAAGATTCATAGTATAAATTTAATTTCTTATTTGAAAATTTTGATATTTATGCTTATAATACATTTATTAATAATATTTATAAAAGAATTATGCTCGCATGTGCGGGAAAAACACCTAGTATTATAAACAAGAGCATTTGTGATGTAACCCAAAGTCTGAATCGAACATATGAACTGAACAACCTTAATCCTTAACCAATTTATAATGTATAATATTTATCATCCGAACCTGATCCAAATTCGGATCAGTACTAAAATACTTGAACATATTGATTTTGAATATTTAAAGTAGTATCCAAATAAATACCAAAAGAGTTCCTGAATAGTTCTACGTTTGTAAAAAAAAACAAAGAGAAATTAAAAATGAACGTTTCCCAATGCTGCTTAGAATGGACGTTTCATCCTTCCATCATTATCTTTAATCAGATCAAAGAGGCGTGGAACATCTTCAGGTGTCTTGACTTTCTCCTTCAATCTTTGTAAATGATTGGTTTGTTTTCCTGCACAAAAAATATTGTAGGAGGATTATACGTTTTTAGTTGCAAAAGGAGTAACTAGGCGAAATAATATGAGGATTTAGTAAGTAATCAAAACAAATATCTTATTAAAATCAGTTTGAAAAATTAATAAGATATAATAAATTAAAACAATAATTTTGTTTTTGTAAAAAACATTGTATAACTTGAATTTGGTGAAAACTTATTAACAAGTAATCGTTTATTTAAAAATTTACATGATCAAATCCAAAAATATAGAAATATAGAAAAACTAGAAAAAATTTATAAGAACGAAAAATAAGAAAATTCATTTACAATATTATTTTTGATGTTTCATCAAAACCCGACCATTGGAAATAAAAATGAAAGAAATATCAAGGATAAACTTTTTTTTTGTGGTTACCAAGCTCAATCTTAAAGATATTCACATAAAATTGAGAAAAAAACACAACAGTAATTATTACACAATCAAAACAATTTATAATTTTTTTTAATAAAATATAATAAATAAATTTATATTAATAATGTAGAGTTTTGTTTTTCTCATGAAAACACATAATCAAGTGAAGAAATTTATCTAATAAAATTTATCAGTAAAATATGAATATAATGTTATTTTCTTCATTAAGCTGAACTGATGTTCCGTTGAGTTTAACCTTTCATTCTTAAACTATGGTAAATATGATAGTTATAGTTACATTTTTCATATATGTTGTTTTAAATATAAACAAAGTAGGTTAAAATTATATTTTCACAAACACAAAATTCTGTATTATTAGATATTGATAATTTAGAAATAAAATTAATTATTAATAAAAATAGAGATTAGTTATATGTTTTTAATAATTATTTGGTTTATTATCCATTTTAGAGATTCAAAATAACAAAACAAAATTACTTTTCATTTTTGAAAAGTGTATAATGAGTTAAATGAGATATCACTATCAAATAATCATTTGTATCTTTTTCCACAGTGTGAAACATAATATCCTATAATTATAATATTTTGCAGCATTAAAAACTAATGCAAAAGATTGCAAAACACTCATATATAAAAGGTATATTAAAATATATACTAAAATTTTGAAATATTTTTAGTTGTTTTTGAAATTTCTTACCCGCCCATAGGACGGGTTTAACTCTAGTATATTGTGGAAAGAGGAGGATCGTGGTAAGTGGGTTAGGGTTCGTGCAAAAGAAATTGTTGCTACAATTTTTTTCTTAAATATTATTTTGTTTTAATTGATTTTTAATTAATTTTGTAAAAATATTTTGTGGCAAATTTTTATTGGTAAGCTGATTTGTGCTTTAGTATATAAGAGATGATTGAATCGAAGAATTCATTGAAATTTGGATCAATTGAAATTTGAAGTATTTTAGGGGGTGTTATTGAATTGACAAAATCTTTTTCAAATTCTCATTAATTTATTAAGTCTCTGAAGGTGTTATGATTTGCAAACTTTTTACAAAATATGTCCTTTTGTGCAGGTCCTTGTATTAAATCAAATCAAATTAATGGCTAACACAACTGAATCAAATTGAGACTTTTTACCTTGGAATGATAATTTTTTTTCCAGGGACATGGATCCCAGCGTAATCTTCAGTTTTCTTTACGTGAAGGATCAATCTGTTTTTTTTTTATGTGTTTCTATTTTTTATAATCAGTCCTGTTACCATCAAAATACTGATAAAAATTCTATGATTTGTTTTTAGTCTTTTAGTTAAAAAGATACATTATATTCCACTAAAATTCATCATAACTAAATTCTAACAAAATCCTAAAAACATTGAATAACAAGAGTTTTTAGTGGATTTAAATTCTATCTACCAAATACTCAATCTAATAACACTCGATTTTGTTCTGTAATTAAATTATACTCAATTCTATCAAATTACCCTATTCAATAACACCTCCTTAATGGATTTAACTGAAACTTAAAAAAAAACATGATGGATTCTGCCGGTTTTGATTATATTATACTTTAATTCTAATGATGGATTTTAATGGAATTCTTAGTTTTAGAAAAATAAAGGAGAACTCGCTGCAAGAAAGATCTCTTTCACAATGTCTCCAAGCCATGATCAAGTTATGTAAATCAGATGTTGTCTTTTAAAATCCAAGGTCTTGACCATATCACATTATTAATAGTAACAAGTAGCAAATGCACGTGTTCTTGTTTAGATTCATGACATTTAAAGGTTTTAGCTAGAAGGTGATGCTTTTAAGACATCAAGTCTCTTTGAAGGAACCATTGGGCGGTAAAGCTCTATCTTGCAGGCAAAAGAAGAATCCATAAGCTTCATGTTAAATTCCAAATATGAAGCAGAGCGCATAGCTAAGATAATTGCAAACAAACACAGTAAATAACTAAGAAATTGGTTAGTGGCCCTTCTAAACCTAAAAAGATTATTTGGAGTTTCAATGCTGGTTCGGTACTCGCATAGGAAGAAGTTAGATCTGTTAGTTTATTTGGAGTTTCTTTGGGGTTCTTTGCTTTAGATTGCTGAAGATTGTTTGTATGTAACCTTTCTTTTCTCAGATGATCAATCAATTTAAAATTTCATCAAAAAAAAAAAAAAAAAAAAAAAAACCTAAAAAGATTCACCTTTTATAAGAAAGAGTCAAAATATCGTCCAATCATGGAACACAACTTCATCGTCGCAACATAACACCGACGCTTTGCAAACGTCGCACTGAATCATGAGACTCTAAACTGGCGAAAGCTACGGAGGGAACAACTCTGAGTTTGAGGACATAGAGTGTCTTGGTATGGTTTCCGATTATCTGGTTTTGAATTCACAAAGGGCCTCTTGAATGAGGATCATAAGAACCAAGACGAGAGAAGTTGTTGTCGTTGTAAACGAACCATAAACGAAGTAGCATAAAGTATTTCAAAGGCCAAACAAAAAGTCTCAGATTTTGTATACTGTATTTTTAATAAAAATTTAAGCAAAATCCATTAAAATTCAATTCTAATAAAAAAAGCCACTGGATATTGAGTAACAACGGTTTCCACTTGATTTTAATTCACTTACATCAAATACCAAATTGAATAACAGTGGATTTTAATCCATTTTCATCAAATACCTAATTGAATAACGAAAATTTACGTTGGGAGACACTTTCTAAGTTCTCAATTACCTTAATAGACATATTCAACATAGAAGACAATTTCCCCTTACAAATTTACCAAGCTGACCTCCAACTAATAGGTCTCTCTTTTTAGTTAGACTTTCTAACTATGTAAATATATAAACGATTTTCGAAATTTAAAACAAATTAAATTAAAATATCTTCTCCGTTAAAAACAACTTGTTGTGGTTATCTCTTCAGTTTCAAACCAAATCTCCAAATCGAGAAAAGTCTGCTATGACGAAACCCTAACCCCTTTTCGCCTATTTCTCCACTTCTGCCGCTTTGTCCGCCTCAGCCGTTGTGTTCGTTTTTACCGATTTGGTTCACAGACAATCTCCGACATGAAGACACAAAACGCTGCGTTTGACTGCAGTTGTGGTCGTGGACATGAAGCTTTGGATGTTTGCTGGATGCGTGTGCATATCTTATAGTTGTGGAAGTGGACATATATCGGTGGATGGTTAATGATAGTAGTGGCTGTTCGTGTGTATATGTAATAGTTGTGGTCGTGGATATGTAGTGGTGGATTGTTAATGATATTAGGTTGTGGTGCTGGATTCGTGTGTATATCTAATGGTTGCGGTCGTGTACATATAGTTATGGATGGATAACAATATCAATTTTGATCGTGTGTATATAGCTAATAGTTGTGGTCGTGGACATGTAGCGATGGATGATTAATAAGATTGAAAAAGTTATATCCACTCTTTACAGTGATGGAAGTTTCTAAGCCATTAGATCTTCTAATTATAAGCTAATACAACATCCCAAACACAATCCCAAAAACCCATATACCTACTTTTCAATTCCAAACTTTCATTTATTGCAACAAGAAAAGAATCTGGTTCTCTTATGGTTGCCTCTTTAAAAGCAACATTATCTCACTTACACAAGTGGATGGATATTTTGGTCCAGAATGATACAGTTGTCACAACAGTGTCCAAATCCACAATGTGTCTTCTACAGCAAACAAAACTCATAAAGTGTCCTTTTGTGTAACCTTCTTTTGAATAACACTGGATTCCAATTCAGATTTACATTCCATTTACATGGCATAGCTCACATATTGTAATGATTTTTTATTAATATATAAGAGATTACATTGTCAATTAGTTCAAGTTTCCCTTAATTAAATTAAAGATTATTGAAAAACAAAACTTATCTAAAATTTAATTATTATATAAAACAAAGTAACCAAATATCTCAGCCAACATTACCTTATTGTATGTATATAATGAGTCTATATAGAGTCCCTCTTCTTCCACATTAGCTTCCATCATAACTCTTATCTCTCTATCTTTCTCGGGAACATATAATAATCTTTCTAACTCTCTTGAAAAATGAAATACTCTTGGTGTTTTGTCTCATCCATTCTCGTGATTTCTTTCATGCTTTTCTTTGCCACAGGTTCATTATTTATATCATAGTAATTCAAATTTCTTACACACACACATATATGTATATATACATATGGAAAACAAGTACATTTTAAGTGTATAACCTGTATACATCCATCTTATAATAACATATAGTGTATGTACGGCTTCTAATGTTTACAAGTATTAAATTTTAGTACTTGTTATATATATATATATGTGAGTGTATGTAAACATATATCATATGTCATGTGTTAAAGTATTCTACATTTGAAGTATAAGAACGTACACAATCATATAACCAAATGCGTGTTTATTTTCTAGAGATGGATCTGGTGGAAGCAAAAACTCACGAGGAAAAAAGCAAGACTTACAGACGTTTATGCGTGGACGAAACAGGATGCAACCATGCATGCATTTTTAATGAGCATTTCGCAGGAGGTCATTGCCGACACTTAGAATGTTTCTGTTTTCGCTAATACTTATGATGTAATTCTTCATCATGTTAATTACTCTAAAAACATATAATATTCTATCTTATCTCTTATATCCTTGTTAACTGGTTATTGAGAATATATGTTTGGTTAATGATATATTTTTTAAATATGTTATCTATACTATTTCATAATTAAAAATATTTGATGGATTTTAAGAAGATCTTGAATTTGACTCTACTTTTTTTGTTTTTTACCCAACATATTTTCACCCAACCTAAGTTTTATGTGAATAAATATGTCATATATAATATCTCATTGTATAACATATTTACACAGCCATGCTAAGATGTAATTAACTATTAATTAGAAAACATAATATGCAATTCAAATATCAGCTTTTTTAGTAAACTAGTGGTTTTGCCGATACCGCCGGATGTATGTGTTAATTGTGTAATCGAATGCTTGGTATGTGTTTGATGTTGATATTAGAAGTGAGTACTCGACTCTGATTTTGTGGTACTGAAATGGTGGTTAGCTTTGATGCTTACTTAGAAGTACTTATATGATGGTTTGACTTATGTACAAAACGGTCATTTGCTTATGAAGAAGTTGTGAACACGTTAATTTTAGGTGAAATTTTGGAATCATTTCAAACAATTATTTGTTTGTAAAATAATTGTATTATTTATGATTCTCGAATTTTGCATAGTAAATATAAATAAAGTCCTTTCTCAAGGTTTGAATTTTCGTATTTCGGATATAGAAAACTGAAAAACTTACAACATTTGTACTCTGTTTGATAATTTCTGGGTTTGTTTAGGCAGATGGTTTGAGTTTTATTATATATATTTTGTCCAAATTCAGTAACTGCTGATATCATCGTTGCTTGTTATTTTTAATAAATGATGTTAGTCTCATGCCACTCTTTGTTTTGGTGCTCTTGACAACGTCTTTTGAATATCAAGAGATACTTAAAAGTCATGTGCATCTTAAATGATGATCAGTGCCGCCAAGTATGATTTTTTATTTTGAGCTTGAAATCCTTTGATTTGTTTCCTGTCTCTTTAAGTTGTTTAAGGAAACATGATCGTGTTCTCAAGCCTATTCTCCAACATAATCATTGAAGCCATGATTTTGTTTAGACAGAACATTGTCTTAGAAAGAATCATTGAAGCCATGACTTGCACTGACTTACCTTCAACATATCAAGACATATGTTTCCTTTCAATAAATATCATAGATTTATGGGCAAAAAAAATCATCATTTTATTTATCTTTTCTCTATTGTAGGAGTTTAAGAACGCAATGAGAGAAGATACATATGTGATATGACTGCACCATTTATTCATGCAACGTCAAGAAAAATCTCAAGATTAGACAATGGTGACAGAGGTTGGAATGGATGAGGCAGCAGTGGTATGACTTCTCAGAGACTAAATTACAGGACCATAAATAATAACCGAAAGTAATGTCATGCTATAGATTACTATTGTATATACAGCGGCCACAAACGATAGTAAAAATATTTGTGGTGGTTCTTGTGAAAAGCAAGGAAAAATAGTGATCTTTATATTGAGGAGAGGACTCAAGAGTATACTACACTTTGCATATTATAAGCTCCCGGCTGGTTAACCTTAAATTTAGGATGTAAATTAACAGAAAAGCTTTGTGTTTCCACTCACTTTTAGAGTTTAACAGCTTCAAATGTAACCACTGACCTCTTTGAGTGCATATTAGGGTTGTAAGTTCAGTCTGTCAAGTAATTAACTTACATTCATTCACAGTTAGTTCGCTGAATCATTCTTTTGGGGTTTATCATACTCTATGTAATAACCGAATCCTGAGCGTGTGTGATACAGTAATAGAAGTTGTAAATAACTAAGTAATTCGGTTGACGGAAGAATAGACTTTTTACTGTCCAACATGAGTCAGAGAAGAACATAAAAACATAAAGTTTTGAGAAAATAAATGGCGAGTGTTCATGAAGATATGATATAACATGTAACATGCATTTAAGCCTCCCTTCAAGGCTCATGACAAAGTCTCAAATAGCGTCAAATGTCTCTTCCCCGGATTCATGCTGCCAATTTCTTCTTCTTTCCCCAGAGAG
>NC_027751.1:6659170-6660104 GCF_000695525.1 Brassica oleracea var. oleracea
AAAATATAGACGATTCAAAAACGAAATGAAAATGAACCACGGTGTCGAGACGAATCTCTTTTCTTAACTCTTAATATTAGCTCTGTTAGTGCGACAGATCTGTACGAATATGAGTCCCATGATTAAACCACGATAGGGTATCACGCGGCACTCGTGAAGAACCTCTACGAACTATTGAGCTACGAAACACTTTTGAACTACTTACGCTAAAGGATTTTTGCTGGATGTTTCTCGCTGTGAAAAAGGTTAGAAATGAATGAAAAGGAGAAGCAATATTTTAAGAGAAGGAGAAGACCCATTTCCCGCAACACTGCTTCACGTGGGCGAGAGGGAGATCGAGAGAAGTTGAAGTTGCGAAACTTAATCCCCAAAAAAAATTTCTTATTTTTTTAATTATGTCAAGCCGGACGGCACAGGTGGGGAATCTCCTCCTTCTCTAACTAGTTTAAACAATGCTGTATGTCACACCATATATATATTCCTCTCTCATGCCTTGTTCCCCGATGTGGGACTTTAGCATTATGTCAACTTGACATTATTAGTATTCTGGGATTTATATACTTAGCCCAAGTTATATTCTTTTCACCTTCCAATAAAAGCCATGGGCTTTATAATATTGATCCAACATGAAACACATCAGCATATCTGTTCTTTGTAAAAAAAACAAACAAAAATAATCAATCCTAGATTACATCGATACTTAGCTAATATGACAAGTTTTATAAAAAAAGGTTCAAAATTAAAGTTTTATAATATTCCTAATATGACAATTTTTTTTAAAAAAAAGTTCAAAATTAAAGTTCTATTATATTCCTAATATGACAATTTTTTTTAAAAAAAGTTCAAAATTAAAGTTTTATAATATGATAAATATGATAAATTTTATTAAAATTAAAGTTTTATAATATTCCTAATATTTCTAAATTAATTATTT
>NC_027751.1:6663507-6663719 GCF_000695525.1 Brassica oleracea var. oleracea
GAATAGTATATTTTGTATAGTTATTTATTAAATAAGAATTTATAATCATACGGTCCTATGATCATTCATATTATTTTATAACAAAATATTTAAAACATCGATAACAAAATTTTCAATATGAAATCTTTAATAAGTTTATAATTTATAAATGTTCTTGAAAATTCATTGAAAGTTTTAATATTAAAATATTTATGTAATCTTATGGTATATAG
>NC_027751.1:6663773-6736051 GCF_000695525.1 Brassica oleracea var. oleracea
ATTTGGTTTTAAAATCATGTGTATCTTCTTATAATAAAAATGTTAAACCATTGATCATTAATTTTTAACATAATAATTTTAATAGTTTTAGTCATTTATTGTCGTTTTTAAAAGTTCAAAATATAACATATACGAAAAAATCTAAATTTTACTTTTTTTATTTAATAAATATTCAAACTAAATAATATATATATATATATAAATACTAATGATTTAAAGCAACAAGATTGGCTGATCAATTTAGTTGTCCAGTTGAAATCTTTCAAAAGTATGTGAAAGGTTAAAGTCAAAGTAAATATGGATTTAGAATAGTAGTTATATTTTACTAACTAAAATACCAAAAAAAAACTGAACCGAACCGAAACCAATCCGATATCTGGATTGAACACCCCTAATCCAAATGAAGCCAAACTATTGTTTCATTCTCCAAAATATAATAAAAATAATAACTTAATTCCGCGCAAGGCGCGGGGCTTATCCTAGTAGCTCAGTAAAGTCACAAATGAAAAGAGCCCAACGATAAGAGCTCAATTAGAAATAATCATAACTTCTGCAACGAAATATGATGCCACGTTTCACTATTTTACCCTATGGAGAGAGAAAACTCTCTTTTATAGTAATAGAGATAGATAGATAGATTACGTCTAAACTTAATTGCTATGATCGTTTCTTAATACTTAGACGGTTATGCTATATAATCAATTGCAATAATCAGTTGCAATATAGCAAATTGCAATGTAGCAAATTATGAGGGAACGATTGATTGCATAATTGTTTCAATAAGAGGAAGAGAAGGTAATGTTGCATAGGAGGAGATCATTTTGGGAAATAGAAAGCGCTTTTGAGGCTAGATTAAAGGTTTTCGGCAAGAAGAGAATGATTAGTCACGAAATCTGATGAAGTTGGCAAATAAATAATACGGGTGTCTACTTTTCAACAAAAACCGAATTCTTTCAGAACAAGCTTGTAAAACAATTGAGAGAGAAGAAGTTCTTGTGACTCGAGGTTCATTTGGTATGGTGAATCATCATGCCAGAGATAAAATAAAGTGGCCAAATCTTACTTTAAAAACTAAGTAGACACGCCAAAGATCTTAACTTCATCAATATACAACAAATCTAATTTCATGAGAACCTAAAATCCGAATACAAGTAAATACATCCCTTCTTTGAATGGATGTTGTAAGATTTATTCGAAAGTAAAGGTTGGTTAGCATCGAAAATTTAATCCTCAAGTAGTGGGGCATTTCATTGTTCAAAGTATCTGGAGAGAATAGTCATCATTCTTCAATATTTTGATTTTGTACAATTTGGCTTGCTTCATAAGAAAATTGTTAGTATGATAGTAGCAAACTCTTTATGAGTTGTTAGGTAATGTAGTTTTTTTCCAGTGTTATCTAGGAGTTCATGATTTTTTTTCTACAGGGCCGTGAGAGGGGCGTGAGTGTATGGTGGGATGTAAGGTATATATATGAACATCAGTTTGTGTTTGTTGATGGCATGACTGGTTTTCCCGCTGCCACCCTCAAACGTAGCTTTTGCGGTTGCGGTTGGTTGTGGTTGTTGGCGTTTTGCAACAATCATTCAAACAACTCTAAACCGCTTCAAACCGATGTAAACCTCTTAAATTCAAAAGTTGATTCCAGCTAGCATTTGCGGTTGCGGGAGGGTAAATTTTTATTTATTTTAAAAACAATATAAATACAAAAATAAAAATAAAAATTTTAAATTGAAATAATATGAGTACTAAAATATATCTATTATATTTTAGTTTATATTATAAATTTATAAAATAAAAATATTTTTTTATTTTTTTAATTAAAAATATAATTCTATAAATATAATTTTATATTTATTATAGTATTATGTTTTTAATATTTTTATAATTATATAAAATGTAAAAATTGTTAATTTATTATTAAACTGATGTTGTATTTGGTGGTTTACCAGTCATAAGTATCCCGCAAACGCACCAATTTCTAACCACAGTATCAGTCATACAAATCTCTTAAAACCACTTAAAACCGCAACCACCCGCATCCGCAAACTCCCGCAACTGCAACCGCAACAGCTGCAGTTACACCAGTCAGGCCCTAAGTAAAAGAAAATGTTAGCGGAAGTTCCGTTCATATTTTTTAATTGTTGTTTGTTACACAATGACAAAATAAAAAATGAGATTAATATTATTTGATAAAGAGAAGTTGTTTTAATCATTTCAATATTTATATATATATATATATAATAGATTAAAATAAATTTATTAGTTTCACATCAGTACCATATACTATGTAATAACTCGCACCCTAGGTGGAGTGAGATATTAATAAAATATTTGGCAACAAAAATAGTTTTGCATAAAAATATATTTTTAAACATAATCTATACTATTATTTAAGAAATAAATATGCTTATTTGTCATGTTCTTCATGATTATAGGCTGAGTCGTAGTTTTATTAAACAATTTTAACTAGTCTTATTAGATTTTTGATATCTTTAATGAATAACTATATAGTTCATTATTTAACTGTTTAAAAATTAATATAATAAAAACGATCTCAAAAAATAAATGGAAAACATGTTTGAAAACAGAAAAGATAATTCCATATATTTATTTGTGTTTATCTACATCTTTCTTTCTTATTTGTTAATTTTGAAAATTAATAGTATATAAACACATATAATAATTAAATTTATCATTATACTAATATATTTAAAATAGTTTTATAAAAATGTAAAAAGAAAATTATTTATATTTGTTTATAAATGAAAATTATTTATTTATTTTTTCTGTAAAAAAATATATCATGGCATATCTTTTTAAATTATTACGCTTATTTTATTATTAAAATACTAAAACGAGGTATATAAGCAATAACAATAAATTTGATTTATATTATTTTGTTAACACGATTTTTTGTGGTATTTTATTTTTATTCTTATTATACAGTTGCAAGACTAGCATTTATTTGTTATTTAAGTTGACAAATTTAATAGGGGAAATTTTCATTTTACCCTTTATTTAGTACCACTATTCATATATACTCTTAGAATGATGACATTTTCAGAAATACATAAATCATTAATAGGCAAAAGACAAAAATAACTCTCTCACAATTCTAACATAATTTCCTATCTCTTTCTCCCTCGAGAAAAATTTTCAATCGAGCGACGGCAACGGCGAGATCGAGCGACGGTGACGAGATCGAGCGACGGCGACGAGATCGACCGACGGCGACGAGATCGAGCGACGGCGATGAGATCGAGCGACGGCGACGAGATCGAGTGTATCTTCTCTCACGAAGCATACGAGATCGAGCGACGACGGGGAGATCGAGCGACGATGGCGATGAGATCGAGCAAGAATCACAACTTGTAAGTAATTTTCTCGGATTTTGTTGTTTCGATCTAAGAGAAAGAGTTATCTATTAATAGTCGGATCTGAGAGAAAGATTTCCGATAGTGAACATTGAGTTTTTGAAAATTTATAACCCTTTGTAAATCTAAGTTTTAGGAAAAAGTCGTTGAATTATGAATCGTTTGCTTTTACCACAAGCTGCTCGATCAATCTTTTAGAGTTTTCAAATCTAAATTTAACACAAAAAAATCAATTTTTAGTTTTTGAATTATGTTTCCATTGCTGCGACAGCTTAAAAAATAATCCATTTTTTATCGTCTTCCATCATTTGTCTCCAGCTTTCGGAGTGGAAATGAGTTCTCTTAGACTCAAGTTGGAGATGATTTCAAATTGGGGCGTTGGAGGAACTTTCATTCTTTAACAGTTTATAAAGTTTGTAAATCATTTACAAAGTTTTTAAATCATTTATAAATGTTTATAAATTATTTGTAAGAGCATATAAACCATTTATAAGGTTTATAAAGGTATGTAAATAATTTATGAGGGTTTATAAAATGTTTATTAAGTTCATAAAAAGGTTTTATAAAGTTTAGAAACAATTTATAACGACTTATTAATCATTTATAAAGAGTCTATAAACGTTTTATAAAGGGTATGTAAATGTTTTATAGACCCTTATAAAGTTTGTAAACCCTAATAGAACCCCGACATGAAGTTTATAAAAGAACAGTTTATAAAGTTTGTAAATCATTTATAAATTTAGAAATCATTCATAAATGTTTATAAATTATTTGTAAGAGTATATAAACCATTTATAAAGGCTTATTGATTTTGCTGAATTGGATGAACTTTATAAATGTTTTATAAACCTTTATAAAGGCTTATCATTAAATTCTTCATGTCCTTATAAATGGTTTATATACTCTTATAAATAATTTGCTTCTTCATGCCTCAAGAATATTACTACTTTCAAGAATAGGAAAATCTGTGTACTAAAAACTTCATCTCGGGTTCTATCATATTTGGTACTATCAGTGGTGACTCTGTGTTTCTATCTGCAACATAAAAGCATGAAACTAATAAGATTGTACAATTATTTTATAAGTCTTTATAAATGTAAACAATGTAATAAAATCTCAGACATTAAATGAATAAGTTTTGACTATTATTTTATAAGTCCTTGAAAGTATTAAATTGTAATAAACACCTCAAATATTTTGATACTTCCAGCAATGAGGAAGTCTTGAGTACTAGAAACGTCAATTCGTGTATGTATCATGTTTGACATAATTAATTGTGATCTATGCCTTTCCATTTGTAACATAAAAACATGAACTCAATAATTTCTATACAATAATTTTTTTAAGTTCTTATGAAAATGTAAAAGGAGTTCTAAATATCTCAAGGGCATTACCATAGACAACCTTGTTTCGCACAATCAAAGAGTGTGTACATATATGTTTGCAATATAAAAACACGAAACTTTGTGATTGTGTCAAAGTAAATAACAAAGCCTTATAAATAAAACATGACCAAAGAGTTAACCTCAAAAATTGTTACACAAAAATCGAAGAAATCTTCCAATTTCTTTATGTTTGCTCATAAAAGAGGCCACTTGGAGATCATTCCTAATAAAAACTGAAAGAACCTCTTTTGTACCAAAGAACCTCTTTTGTGTATTATTTATAAACTCTTATAAAATTGTATCCATTAATAAAAGTTTATAATTATTTATAAGTATTTACAAATTGTAGCACACACAAGATAGCAATTGATGTAGCTTCCTCGGCTAAAACATGATTTCCTGTAACAATACCCTTTCTAGCTGATCTCAAGGCAAAAGTGAACATTTGTTTCATCGCGTTACTTCCTCCTGGCATATCTAGTGAAAGAGCCACGTCCTTCAACAAGGGATATATTGCCTCACCCTCTCTGTAGACTGTACAGAGACCATGCTTGCGATCAGAATCAAACAAACTCATTTCAAGGTTTAGTTTTATAAATACTACTACTTACCTTAACTCTTGTGGATTTAGAAGGGAATGAGAGAAGCACCAAGATCTCAAGTGAAATAAGTGGAATCAGTGGAATATTAAATAAGGGAACCTGCAAGAAGAGATGAGATGATCGGAGAGAATCAAATCAAAGACTGAGACTTTTTTTTTAATTCAAAAATCAAAGCAAAGTTGGTGCTCACATCGATGAGAGTGGACAAATTAGGAGACTCGTTGAACATCTTCACCTATGGGAGTGATACTCCGGAGAGCGCCTTTGCAAAGTAATCGGATTTCGCCGTAGCTTCGTCGGATCGCGCCGCAGCTTCGTCGGATCTCGCCGCAGCTTCGTCGGATCTCGCCGGACAACTCTGCAGCGTCGTCCGATCTTGCCGGAGAACTCGTCACCGCCGGAATTCGTCAACGCCGATTTGAATCTGAGATGATGAGATTTAAAATTATCGTGAGATGCAGGAGAAAAGAGTTAGTCTTAGGTTTAATTAGTTAGGGGTATAAAGGTACTTTGCCAATTAAAATTTTAATAGTAAAATTGATTAAGGTAGAAATGAAAAGTGGTATCTCCAAAGTGCTATTTTTTGCAATTCCCCAATTTAGTATTTATTTGCTTTTATTTTTATAAATAATTTTATTTGAAATCAAATTATCTTTTTAAAAATATTTTCACAATATCTCCCTCCCGAGGAGAATATTTTTAAAATATTAATTTTTTTATTTACAACAAGTAACTTATATTTATAAAAGTTTTAAATTAACTATATTTACTTCTTCTTTTTTAAAGATTTTCACAGAAATATAACTTTGTTTAAATTAAAATTTCGTTAAAAGACTATTATATAAAGAAAAACGTGATTCTGTATTTTTTTATAAAAACTGTATTTTCCATAATGATTTTTTTAGTTATATTTATTAAAATTTGAGAGACCATTTGAAAATAACGAATTATGATTTCATAATATAGAAATATTATTTTATAGGAAAATAGCAATTTTTATTTTAAAGTAAAAAATATAGATTGACTATATCTTATTTTGTTCTCTATTATAGCATGAATATAGCAATAGATAAGAAATGTTCTTATTTTATATACTACATATTAATGTTTTGTTTATCAATATGGTTCGTTTGTTGAGTGTTTATTCAGATATTATTGGAGATATTTCAAAATATAATTATACATATATCAATAGTTTTACTTACTTTAATTAATATAATATGTAAAGTTAGGTTCAGTTTAACATTTTTGTGCTTTATTTATTTTGAGATTTGTAGGTTTTGGTAACTCTAAGAAATTTGTCTAATAACATCAACTTATATTAAAAAATTATATATTTGTTTATTTAATTAGATAATTGTTTATAAATTAATATAAAAATGGTTAAAGATAAAACATATTTTAAAATAAATAATAATTAATGTTGTTATCCAAAAATAATGTTTTTATATTTATAAAAGTCAAAAGTTAAGAAATTAAAAGATTCATAGTATAAATTTAATGTCTTATTTAAAAAATTTGATCTTTAATCTAATAATACATTTATTAATAATATTTATAAAAAATTATGCCTGCATATGCGGACAAAACACCTAATATTATAAACAATAGAATTTGTGATGTAACCCAAAGTCTGAATCGAACATATGAACTGAAAAATCTTAATCCTTAACCAATTTATAATCTATAATATTTATCATCCGAACCTGATCCAAATTCGGATCAGAACTAAAATACTTGAACATATTGATTTTGAATATTTAAAGCAGTATCCAAATAAATACCAAAAGAGTTCCAGAATAGTTCTACGTTTGTAAAAAAAAACCAAAGAGAAATTAAAAAATATTTATAGAACAGCCATATATAACACATAAGGAGGATTTGTAGACTGTTAACTTATATAAAATAGATGGATATTCACATCAGTTTTGGAGTTTGATCTTTTTTAGGAACTAAATTATTACTAGTCGACATAAATGGTTAATATGCCAAGTTCTATCAGACAATCGATCCACCTCTTAACATTGGCTAGAAGATATTCAAATTTGAGTTAGACAGTACGCTTTCGAGATAGTTCATTATGTAATGCTATCAGATCAAGCTAATAGAGGATATAAACAAAAAAGAAAGATTATTTCAGGCTTATTTCAAAGGGCTTATTTGCCCAATAACCAAATTCATAATAAAAATTAGGTGGATGACACTGATGTTGACATAATGAAGAAACTATTATTTATGCTATAATTTATCCGGTTATATCCTCTTTAATTACAAGTGACCGGTGAAAAAAGAAAAAAAAAAGATAACGTCTGAATGTTTTAAGGTGTGGTCACCTTAATAGCTAACTCTTCAGAATGAGAGATATGGAAGACATCCACGTAACTTGTGTTTATTACCACATACAATTTTAAATTAGATTAGTGATGTGGTTCCATGAAATAAATAAATGAATTAATGGTGTAGAAACTGAAACGAATTTAGTGCATAATGAAAAATAAAATGATGGTTTCATTTCATATGATAAATAGTATATGAATCTAATCCAACACACAACTCTTAAATGTTAAACTCATACCTAACTTTTGAATACTAAATCCTAAATTGTTATCACTAAACCCAAACTTCAATCCCCACCTTCCAAATACTAAACTCTAAATACTAATCACTCAACCCTAAATCCTAATCATTAAACCCTAAACTCAAGTATAGACCCTAAACCCAGATAGAATGGAACAAAAAATATAATATGGTTTACTAAACTCAAAACTCTACTTACTAAATCTAAACCTATGCATGAACCTATAAATTATTTTCCAATATTGGACACTTGAAGGCACATTTACTTGGTTAGCATGTTACATATCTTCTATTCCATATAGTCTAACTAATATAGTACACAAATGTTTCAAATAATCAAAAAATTTCAAAGGTGTATCCATTTATGAAATGCAAATAGTAAATCTTCTTCACCCGCAAAAATACAACATTACAAGATGCACCATTAATTATTAAAGCTAAACCCTAATTAAGGAAGCATAAACCCAAGTAGTATATATATAATATGGTTTACTATACCCAAACTTCTACTTAGTAAATCTAAACCCTAGGCAGGAACCTATAAACTCAAATTCAATCTATAAATTTTTTTCCAATATTGAAAACTTGAAGCCACATTTTAAATATTAAACCTTAAACTGCTATCACTAAACCCAAACCTTGATCACACACCTTCAAAATACTAAACTTTAAACTCTAATCACTAAACCCTAAACCCAAGTATAGACCCTAAACCCACATAGAATGGAATAAAATAAATAGTATAGTATATATTGGTGAACAAAATAGAATACTCTTTATAAATTGTCAACATGTTCACTAAACCCAAATCCCAACCCCGCCCTTCTAAATACTAAATCGTAAATACTAAACCTTAAATCCTAATCGCTAAACCCTAAACCCAAGTATAAACCCTAAAGCCAAATATAAACCATAAACCCTAAACTCTAAACTCAAATCTCAAAATCTAATACTAGCCTCAAACTCACCCCTATTACTCTAAATACTAAACCTTAATCACTAATTACTAAATCCTAAACTCAAATATAAACTCTAAATCCAAATATCAAAATTTAAAATAATACATAATACTATATAATATTAATTTATACTATATAAATATTATTTATAGTTGAGAAATGTAGAATAGTACACTAATATAAGAGTTTATTTGTCATCTATCCAAAATTGGTTTTAATCATTGCACTTAAACCAATATAGTATGAATTTCATATTACAATCAATTACATAAAATGGCATAGAAGAAAACTATCAAAATTGTAAATATGAAGATGATTACATTTTTAAGGGATTGTTTAGATATATATATATCCCAAATAGTATAGTAACTTTACATAAATAACTACACTAAAGAATATATATATTATACTATTCTTTTTCCGAATATAGTATATACGATAAGTTCATCTTTTTCAATTCTTCTTTTGTCAAACATGCGGATACACCTTCACTTCGTTCACCGTCGTTATTCTTCACTACCATATAGAGATCATCTTCTTCGCTTTTACCGGTCCGTCGTCGTTATTCTTCACTATTGGATCACTAAAACAAAAAAGAAACGAAAACAAAGTATGAAAAAAAAAAGCATGATGTGAGAATTGATGATTTAAGAAAAAGAAGAAAAGAAATAAAAGAGTTGTTATGTTTGCTCACCGTATACGCTTTCATCGTTGTTCTTTGTTCTTCTCATGAGAAGAAATTCAGTTCAAGAAGATGTGTGCATAGTAAAAGACTATGTTCATCTTCATCTTCATGAAAGCTATCTAATTATCTTGAGAGGTAAGAATGAATACAACGTGGCCACATATTTTACTTGTTACATTAATTAATTATTTATTTAATTTTTTTTGTGGTAGATTTCACCGGTTGAATATGGAGGCAATATGGCAATAATGTATATTATGTACAGAGTATATCGATAAACGAGGGCTTCTAGATAGTATGTGAATTATAATTTGTTTGAAGGTTATACAGCCTAATTTCTCTATTTCAAAGTATTGCTTTCTTTTTAGAAAAAAAGTGCAAGTGATGTAGATCCAGAACGACATCGTTTTGGTGGTAACGATTGGGCTTTGTTTGCTCTGATTTGGGCTTCCCTTTCGACTAATAAGTACGAACCCTTAATACTCTGGCTCACACTGGTGTGTTTTCTCAATCCGATTTCATCTCTCACTTGCTGGCTACAACAATGGCGTTTGTTTCCACTTTCCGCCGTATCTTAGCCGGATCCAACAACAACAGCCTCTCGTCGTCATCATTCTCCTGGGTTCGCCATTGTTCAGCTCTTTCATCTCCCAAGCTCTTCGTCAGCGGTATATTTCTTTCTGTGAATTCAAATTCTCATTCAGTTTCACCCAAAAATAAAAAAAAAGATAAGCTTTAGGAAACAAAACTCAGAGAAGAATTGGGTTATGCTATAGATTTGATAAGCAAGCTTTGGTGATCTTTGTCATGTTCTGATTGATAGGTATCCAACTTGTGTCTCTAGAATCAACATGAAAGCTTACTATGTTTCTTTGAGTTGTGTCTTGCTTTTAAAGACCTCCTTTTTATTTGTCTGGATGGCTTATAGATAAGAAGAGAATGTTATTCCATTATATGAATGAAACTCTTTGTATCTTTGTGCATTTGAATAGGTCTCTCCAGACTCACAACAAATGAAAAGCTTCAGGATGCATTTGCTCCTTTTGGCGAGCTCGTTGATGGTAACACTACTCTCTCTCTCTCCTTCCTGATCCAACAACATATACAGCATCAAACAACTCAGCCACATATTTTTGTGTGCAGCTAGAGTGATCACGGACAGGGAGACCGGAAGATCAAAGGGTTTCGGATTTGTGACATACGCAACAGTACAAGATGCAGAGAAAGCTAAGGAAGGAATGAATGCAAAGTTCTTGGACGGCTGGGTGATCTTCGTTGATCCTGCAAGACCTAGAGAACCAAGACGGCCTCTGCATCAAGATCAGCCTCAGTCTTCTTCCTCTGGATCCGGTTTCACAACCAACAAAACCATTGGGTGGTGTAAATGAACACAAAAACAAAAAAAAAAGGCCACACTTTTGCATTATTTTTCTTTGTACCAAATGAAAAAAAAAAAACAGCTTCTTCAAATTTATTTGTTTTTGAGACAATCAGATCATGCAATAGGTTAACAAAACCGGAAAAGACTAAACCATGATAACAAACCATTCTGTTTTCATTGTACAATCAGACAAAACAGCCTTTTGGTCTCTCTCTAGGGTTGAAGGAGTTGGATTTTTTCAGACACAAGTACAAAAAGAACAACCAATCAAAATCTGCAGCTTCTTGAACTCGAGTTTGGCGATTGTTCTCAAGAAAGATGCATTCTTGTTATCATACGCACTTCTCCTCCCTCAAGCTTCCACATTTCTTTGCGCCGAAGGTCTTTCTCTCATTATCCATCATAAGCTGATAGCTCTGAGACCAAGAAGAAAAGTTTGAAACTGTAGTTTTTTTTTTTGTATGTATCAGAGTTTTGTGGCGTCTTCACGGAGAGAATCAAGAGTGTTCGCAGTGGCAACCAGTATGGATGATGCGTCTGGTAACATACCAGCGGCTCCAATATCTCTACCTGAAGGCTCATGGAAACAGGTTTCTTTAACTTTGCATTGTTTTGGCTTATTGAGTTTGCTTCAAAGTTTGAAAGTTTGAATTTTGTTGATTAGATAAGTGGTGGAGTGACAGCTGCGAAAGGGTTTAAAGCTGCTGGTATGTATGCTGGATTGCGTGCTTCAGGAAAGAAGCCTGATCTCGCTCTTGTCACCTGTGATGTCGACGCTGTTGCTGCAGGTCCTTTGCTCTTGCTTCTTTTAGTGGTCCTTAATCAGTGGCAAAAAAGATTATGATGTTCTTCTTTGATGATTCGGTTTCAGGAGTGTTTACTATGAATGTGGTTGCTGCTGCTCCTGTAGTTTACTGCAAAAAGGTTCTTGAGACTTCCAATACGGTAAATCCTCTACCTCCTTGTTTGAATTGACCAAAGCATTTTGTAGCCTTTCTGAGACTTTGAAATGTTTCAGGCGCGTGCAGTGTTGATCAATGCCGGTCAGGCCAATGCAGCTACGGTAAAGATATATCTCTGTTGCTTTCAATAACACTCATTATATGTTAGGAGGATTGAGAATCTGAGATCATTGCTATTTCAGGGTGATGCTGGTTACCAAGATACGTTAGATTGTGTTGGTTCACTAGCAACGGTACGTCTTGATGTTCTCTTATGAGCCCTTGTCTCCCTCCCGCAAACCTTATATGTATTTCAGTATTTTCCCTTTGTTGCAGCTACTTAAAGTGAAACCAGAGGAAGTATTAATCGAATCAACTGGTGTTATTGGTCACAGGATTAAAAAGGTACAACACATTTCTCGTTTTAGTAACTTTGCATCACTTGTGTTGTTGTGTTTCTCACCCCAACGATCTCAATATTGCAGAAAGAGCTTCTCCAAGCACTTCCAACACTAGTCAACTCGATGTCAAACTCTGTTCAACAGTAATCTTCTTTGTCTCTTATGTTACAATCTTCACTTTAAATATCAGCCACTGGAACCAAATCTAATTTGATATAACAGGGCAGATTCTGCTGCTATAGCAATCACCACAACGGATCTTGTAAGCAAGAGCGTGGCAGTTGAATCACAGGTAAGTACAAGAAAGACAGTTGTGTTCTGTTTCTTCCTTAGACTGTTTCATATATCTTGCAATGATTTGAAAACTGCTCAGGTCGGAGGAACCACTATTCGAGTTGGTGGTATGGCTAAAGGCTCAGGGATGATTCATCCAAATATGGCAACTATGCTAGGTGTATGTTCCTTTCTTTTGGCCGCATAGAAGACATAGGCATTGATGTTGATTTATGTTTCTCAGGTCATCACAACAGACGCTCTGGTTGAAAGTGATATCTGGAGAAAGATGGTAAAGGTTGCAGTAAACCGAAGCTTTAACCAGATCACTGTAAGTTAAAACAATTTCAAACATTGATTATTTTTTCAGTCTCCAGGCTCTGATTGATTGAAAACATGGTCTTATAGGTAGATGGGGACACGAGTACTAACGACACAGTCATTGCTCTGGCGAGCGGGCTATCTGGATCACCTTTTATATCTTCTTTGAACTGTGAAGAAGCTCTACAGCTTCAGACATGCCTTGATGCGGTATGTATGTATGTTTTTGCTATCTATCTAACAGTGGCTCATAAGCTGGACTTAACATTGAACTCTAAAACTAATAGGTGATGCAAGGACTTGCCAAATCAATAGCTTGGGATGGCGAGGGCGCAACATGTCTCATTGAGGTTACGGTAAAAGGAACAGAAACTGAAGCAGAAGCAGCGAAAATTGCACGCTCGGTGGCTTCCTCTTCACTAGTTAAAGTATGTGAGCGGAGATAGAGACTATGAATGATCAAAGAGATCATTCTTCTTGTTTCTAAGGTCTGTCGTTGCTGGTTGTGACAGGCAGCTGTTTATGGAAGAGATCCTAACTGGGGACGCATAGCTGCAGCTGCTGGCTACGCTGGGGTTTCTTTCCAGATGGATAAGCTTGAGATATCACTCGGCGAGTTTTCACTCATGGAGAGTGGTCAACCTCTTCCTTTTGACAGGTTTCTTATCTTACAACTGCTATTGTCTCAATGGCAAAATGAGGTTAAACCATGTTCTTACACAAATGTAACAGGGATGGAGCCAGTAACTACCTCAAGATAGCTGGCGAGGTTCATGGAACTGTCACAATCGATTTATCCGTAGGTGAAGATGCAGCCACAGGAAAGGCGTGGGGGTGTGATCTTAGCTATGACTATGTCAAGATCAACGCTGAGTATACCTCCTGAGACCAAGATGCAGAGATTCATGTAATGTTGTGTTATGTTCTCAATTTATAAACTACATTTGCTTCAAATAACAAAACATCATTTCAAATAACAAAGCTTCATTGAGTTCTTCACAACAAGTACTTAGGATCAACCATTACACATAAGAAAGAGAACACACACACACAAAGTGAAGTGATTATTTATTAGACAAAGAGGGAGAGCACATCTCATTGATGTGTGAAGATGTGCCTTGGTCATTATTAACAGCCAGTGCCATTCAAGAAGATGCAGCAACGATAGGCATCTGAGTAACCCAATCAAACTTCTCGCGACTGTGTTTGCGAGAAGCTTGCTTCTTGTTGTCCTTGCCACTACGAGAGGAATTAGAGTTGTCTTTGCTCTTCTGTCCTTTCTTTCCGTTCTTCCTGTGGCTATCTTTGCTCTTTGATTTCTGCTGCTGTTTCTTGTTTCTTGTGTGGGAGGCTATGGAGGGAGGAGGATCATACACGTCAGCCGCCCATGAAACACTCGTCTTCTTCAGTGTCAAGCCATGCTTCTCCCGGCTGCCTTTTATAGCAGGGATGAGAACAACCGGAGCCTGTTGAAAATGACACTTGAGACTCTTATTGAAGTATAAACAATGAACCAGTAACACATGGTGACTTACAGTAGTAAGGTTCTCATCCTCGTCTTCATCATCTGAAGACTTGAGAGGTAAAGAACCTAAAGTGGATTTGGTAGCTGATTCTTCATTCACAGTTTGGTTTATAAAACCAGTTTCATCTCCATCGGGTTCCAGAGAATCTTCAGATCCAACATGCTGCGTTAAACGCGGACTCGAAGAAGCCGAGATCTCAAAGTCTGAATCTTTACCCGAAACAGAGCTCATATCCAACTAAATATTCAAACTAGTAGTCGTAACTGCCACAAACAAGCTCAAAGTTATCACCTTTGAGATATAAAAAAAAAAAAAAAAAAAATACAGAAACGTTCGTACCTTCGTGGGTTTGCGAATCGAGCACACCAAAGATCAAGTAAAGTTTTTGTCTTTCGATGAAAAGAGAGAGAAGAGAGGAGGAGGCAGAAGAAGAAGAAGAAGGAGAAGGAGAAAGAGAGATGTTAACTAAGATTACCACGCCAATCAGACTTTTCAAGAGGTTTAAGACGATAAGAAGACAAACCGGAATGACAAGGAGTCAGAGAAGGAACCAAAAGGAGAAGCTTAGAGGGCACCGAAGGCATTATATCTTATGCTCTTCGTAACCCTTTTAACCCAACGGAAATGCCCTAATTCTCTAATCTCGAATCCAGAAGAGTTCTCAGAAGCTTTGATGCGAGAAGGAAACACCCAAAAAAAAAAAAAAGAGAGAGGGATGATTCTCCTAACAGATATACCCAATAAGCCTTAGAATCGGATCATGGAGGACAACGGATTTTGCGTGTGATGAGGAAGACGACAAGGAAGAGAAGCTAATCTGAGAAGACGAAGAAGATGACGTCTTAAATAGAAAAGTTGAATCAACGGTTGATTGATGTGTTTAGACTAAATCACGACCGTACACGCGTCCTGAGTGAAGACTTTTCTTTATGGGCCTTGATATTTTTATATTGGGTCTTAAGGCATGTTATACACTAATGGGCCATCGGAGGAAATAAATTGCTACACCCTTTTTTTTTTATATGCCCCGGGAGGATAAATTTACACCATTTTTGAAATAAATATCAGCAATTGCTACATTACCAGCATGATTTTTTTTTTTTTGAAATAAATTGCTACACCATTGCTGCACTATCGACTGATATAGTGGATCCCGGGAAGAATACACTTATTACTATGTAGTTATTAAGTAGCGATAATTTAGTTATTTATTTATATAACTTGACGTTTTGAAACAGAGTATTCATGCACTAATCACTAGGCCATCATACTTTTGGTATGCTTGTTGTTAATGCAATCGGTACTTGTTGATATGTTGTGTTATTTATTCATTGGTTTGGTCTTAATAGAAGACTCTTTTATCTAACACTAGAGTCTTTTAACGGGGAGAGGCCTGGTTTTTAACGGAGGATTTTAATGAAATTATTGAGAATAGCGAGAAACAAGGAGGATCTGATAGAGCTGAAGGCACTTTTTGCTCATTCCGCTCATTTCTCTCTCAGAATAACCTGTTTGACCTAAAGCACTCTGGTAACTTTCTGTCTTGGCGAGGAAAGAGAAGGTCACACCTCGTACACTGCCGCCTAGACAGAGCCTTAAGTAACCCCGAATGGACAGATCTCTATCCCTCCTGTAGAACCCAATACCTCCACTTTGAAGGTTCATATCACCACCCTCTACTGTCTTTCCTAGATACTACAAGGAAGAAAGGCACACGCATCTTCAGATATGACAGAAGGCTCAAAGAGAACGATGAAGTCAAGAAAATCATACAAGACATTTGGTATATCTACTCCCACCTCAGCGTAGACACGCGCCTGACTCTCTGTAGAAAGGCCATCTCAAAAGGGAGTAGAGAAACTCAGATAAATAGCCAAAAGGAAATCACATCCATCAAGCTGCAACTGGACATTGCAATGTCAGACACCTCCCAAAATCAAAACGAAAGCAAGATCCAGGAGCTGAACTTAAACCTGTTGAAGGCCTATAAGGCTGAAGAAGCCTTCTGGAAACAAAGGAGCCGTCAGCTCTGGCTCTCACTGGGGGACTCCAACACTGGGTACTTTCATGCAGTTACCAAGATGCGTCGAGCAAAGAAGAAGCTGGCTATAATTGAAGATGCTAATGGCGTACCATGGCATGAAGAAGAGCAGATCGCCAAAGTGGTCTCACAATATTATGATGAACTCTTCACGGCTTGTACTTTTGACGGGAGAGCCACAGTCTCAAAAGCTCTAAGACCCTGCGTTTCAGAACAAATGAACGCGAACCTGATTAGTGATCCAACTTATGAGGAAGTAAAGAGAGCGTTATTTGCAATTCATGCTGATAAGGCACCTGGACCCGACGGATTCTCAGCGAGTTTCTTCCAGTCCAACTGGGAGATTGTGGGACCAGCAATAGTGTCAGAGATACAAAGCTTCTTCACAACGGGCATCCTCCCTCCTACCATAAATGTCACACATGTCAGGCTCATTCCAAAGGTAACAGGACCGAAAAAAGTCACAGAGTACCGACCTATAGCTCTGTGTAATTTCTTCTACAAAATCATCTCAAAGATCTTATCCTTACGCTTGAAGCCTGTCTTGGGTTCTATCATCTCCGAAAACCAGTCTGCCTTCATTCCTGGAAGAGCTATCACTGACAACGTCCTCATTACCCATGAAGTGCTCCACTACCTGAAATCATCAACAACAGAAAAGAAGTGCCCAATGGCGGTTAAAACCGACATGAGCAAGGCGTATGACAGAGTCGAATGGGATTTTATACAACAAGTTCTACAGAGGCTAGGCTTTCATGAGAAACTGATACACCTAGTAATGCAATGTGTCACTACAGTGTCATATTCATTCCTAATAAACGAAGCAGTCTACGGCTCGGTAACCCCACAAAGAGGAATTAGGCTGGGTGATCCCATCTCCCCATATCTATTTATCCTGTGCGGAGATGTTCTTACCGGTTTGGCAAGGAAGCTGAGAGAACGGGTTCTTTCCAAGACATCAGAGTGGCTAGAGGAGCCCCACGACTGAACCATCTGCTTTTTGCAGATGATACGATGTTCTTCTGCTACTCTACACCCGAGGCATGTCAAGCTCTGAAAGATATACTTCTGGAATATGAAAGAGCATCAGGTCAGCAGATCAACAAAACCAAATCCTCGATAACTTTCTCCTCTAAGACCCCCACCGAAATGAAGGGGCGCGCAAAGGCTATCTTAGCTATAACCAAAGAGGGGGGTACAGGGAAGTATCTTGGGTTACCGGAGCACTTCAGAAGGAGGAAAAATGATCTCTTCACCTCGGTGGTGGATAGAATCCGTCAGAGAGCCCAGAGCTGGTCATCACGCCACCTATCGAAAGCAGGGAAAATGGTCATGGTTAAATCAGTTCTCACAGCAATGCCATCTCACTCTATGTCGTGTTTTCAAATTCCAGTCAGCTTATGCAAATGCATACAATCAGAGCTAACAAGGTTTTGGTGGGGAGGAATTGATGAGAAGAAAAAACTATGTTGGGTGTCATGGACAAACCTTTCAAAACCAAAAGCGGCAGGTGGCTTGGGATTTAGAGATATCCAAGCCTTTAACCAGGCTCTCCAAGCTAAGATTGCATGGAGGATACTCACTGCTCCCTCTTGTCTCTTGGCAAGAATACTCACAGGGAAATACTGCCATAAGAAACCATTTCTCCAAGTCGAACTCCCAACATCATGCTCACATGGATGGAGAAGTATCTTCCACGGCAGAGACCTCCTCACACAGAACCTGGGGAAAGCCATAGGGAATGGACTAACAACACGTGTCTGGCAAGACTCTTGGATATCACTCTCAGCAGACGTCAAACCCTATGGACCAATAACAGAGGATGCAAGAGATCTACGGGTATCAGACCTTCTCACATATGACCTAAAGTGGAACGTTAAGAGAATCAAGGAACTCTTACCTGAATTGGCAGCTACAATTCAACGCTTGCAGCCGAGTCAAATGGGAGTGGAGGACGCCTTCATCTGGCAACCATTAACATCCGGTATTTACTCAACCAAATTTGGATACCACTCAGCCATGACTTCAAGAAATCACCCAAGCTCCCACGCACGAACAGTCACCATCATTGATTGGTATAAAGACGTCTGGTCAACCAAATGCTCACCAAAGCTGAAGGTTTTCCTATGGTCCATCGTACAACGAGCCCTGCCAACAGGAGTAAATCTTCAACGCAGAGGTATCACAGCGGCTGTCACCTGTCCAAGATGTGGAGGTCAAGAATCAACAACACATATCTTCTTCTCATGTACCTTCGCAAAAAGAGTCTGAAGTATACTACCTGTTGCAAACGTAGCTCACCTAGCTACAGTCCAAAGCTTCGAATCGGCTATCCTAGAGTTTCGACAGAAACCTTGCCTTCCATCCTCAGGTATCACTATAAACATCCTCCCTTGGGCATGTTGGCAGATATGGTTATCGCGAAATCTTCTCATCTTCGAAGGAAAGACCCTTACAACCGACGAAGTAGCCTCCCGAACAATAACAGCAATCAAGGAATGGATGGCTGCACAAACAACAAAAGAACCAAATCAACCATCAAAAACACCACCAACGGATCTACTTCTCTCTGAATCTATGCAACAGAACCTTACCTGCTGTTTCACGGACGCCGCCTGGAACAAAGAAACCCAAAAAGCAGGACTGGGTTGGATCTTCAAGGAGCAGAGAGTCATAATCTGCAAGGGCTCTGAGGCCATAAACTCCATTAGCTCCCCCATCTTAGCAGAGGCGCTTGCTTGTCGATCTAGCCTACGCCATGCAATCTCTATCGGTATCGAGGACCTCAACGTCTTCTCGGATAATCAAACGCTCATCAGAGCTCTAAATAGCAAGCTTACACACAAAGAGATCTTCGGTATTGTCTCCAATATCAAAGTTCTCGCAGCTTCGTTTCACGCGATCTCCTTCTTCCATATCTCTCGCTCAAGGAACTTAGAGGCAGATAGTCTTTGCAAGTCAGTCTTGCTCGACCCATCATCTGCCATGGGCTTCTCCTTGGGCCGTTTAAGTTTAAGTTTAAATGCAATTTCACCCAACGAAATGGGCTTTGTAATGGGCTTTGTAATGGGCTGAACCCTTCCCTAATTTCTCTCTTAATATAATTTCAGTTGATCAAAAAAAAAAGAGTATTTTTTTTTTGTCAGCAACACTCTTTCTAGTGGTTTTTTTAGTGGATTCTGAGCTCATGTGCAACGTAAGACCATGTGTAATGGAGAAGACCCTAGTTAGGTTCTTAGTAAATATTTAATTAATAAAATTAAGCAAAATAGTGTAAAAGCATTAAGGAACGTTTTTTATGTGCCTTATTTAAAAGATATTTCTTGACATCTCTTAGTTAAAAACTGTTTTTTTCTTCTTTTTTTTCTTCTAATTCCTAATTATACTAAGATACCTCCCTGAGAAACTGAAATAAACATGGCCTAAGGAACTTTCGGGTGCAACGAGTACTCTTTTTTTTTTACTTCCATTATGATTTCATTATTTTCTATGTTTTCTTTACTTCTATTATGATTAGTTAGCAATTATGATATGGACGCATTGCCGGTCCTGACATTATATAGGCCATAAGCTAAATAAAATTTGGGCCTAATAAATTTATAAAAGTTAAAAGAAAACAAAGAAAAATTATCAAAATGATTAAGATTCCCCTCAGGACCGGCTCACTTATTATCATGCGGTACAATTAAGGCTCATGGAGGTTTTAAAGCAGCCAATATCTAGAGGACGTCTTTTACTCAGGATAAGTCTTGGAATATTATCAACTATTCTTACTGTGTTTAAACCTATACGAGTCTCTCTCATCCTCGCTGATGAGTGATGCCTAAAAGTAGTATAGGCAATTCGTGTATATGAACCAAACAAATATGTTTTGCTAAGATTTTTGTTTCCCATAAGTATTATTACAACTATTTTCTTTAATTGTGTTAGTTGACATCCAAGCAAAAATCAGACGATCCATAAATCACCCTTGTGCCAATTTATTCACCTAGATGCGTTGGGGATTGCGATAACAATTACTAGTTTCGTCCCTGATTCTTATCAAATGTGACTGATAGATATCTACATATCTATGTTTTTCTTTAACCATACCTAACGATTCAGTAAAAAATAAAAAGAAGACAGGTTAGGATTGTTGAAACTTCTTTTGGTATGTGATTGGAAATGATTTGCACGTCTCCTGTAATGGGTTCACCTTTTAATTTTGTCACAATGCATAAACAAGTGATGCCTATTCTTTGCTTTATAGTTCCTAGATCAAGACCCCGAAGATCTTGACTTACTTGCATCTCCTAATTCTCCTTAATTTTTGCCAATTCTATATATATATATTTATAAAGCAAAGCCAAATATTTATTAGCATTTAGATGAGCATACATTACTTTCACACAATATCCATTTCTTTTTAAACACGAATAAACCAATTAGAATCTATATATCTTAAAAAATTATGAATGAGCTTTTCTCATGATTAGTGCTACAACATAAATCTATAAGGAATCTCTTGTGTCATAATTAAGACTATTTATTATTTATCAAAAACGATAATGCGTGGTGATTATAGATAAGAGCGAAAGAAGCATGAAGGTTAATTACATCTGAAAAAAAAAAAAAAAAAAAAAAAATCCAGATATGAAACGATTGATTACCACAAAACATTTGCAAGTAATCGGTCGATTCTACTATTTATTATTTATCAAAAACGATAATGCGTGGTGATTATAGATAAGAGCGAAAGAAGCATGAAGGTTAATTACATCTGTAAAAAAAAAAAAAAAAAAAAAAAAAAAAGGTTAATTACATCTGATAAAGAACGCACCGAAGAAATAAAGCTGCAAGTGGCCATAAGACTGATGTCTGAGTCGACTTACACCATATATATATATCGACAGACACATTCCAAAGTAGTGTTCCGACCAATCACCAACTACTTCACTTAGATCTGTTCGCCATATCTCACACATTTTCGTCTTCTCTCATCCTTCTACTTAGTAAAATTGGGCTTTTTTCTACGGTATTTTAATTAGTAACTTCATTTCAACTACTCCTTTTAAATAACTTCATTTTATTAGGAAAGTACTAGTTTCTAGAGACTAGAGGGTTTTTAAACTCGACGAATTTTATGAAGATAAATAATTATGAAAAATATGGCAGTGGCAGAGCAGTATTGTAGATGTTTCTCCTTATATTATATATAAAAGTAAGTCTTGAGCTACTCACAGACCATCTCATAAGTCATTATCTCCATAGCTGCAACATCTAGCATCTGGCAGTCTCAAAGCTCAGTATGTTTCGGGCTCTCCTCTTAGTCTTGTCTTATGCCCACATATTTCCTTGATACCTTATTATATCATTAGATGTGATGTTTCTAACATGCATTTTTAGATGATATATTTATCGTTTGATATCGACCGAATGCTATTATTGGACAAATTAACTATGCCATCAAATGCAACATACACGTAGTAAGGTAATTGGATTTCAACACTATGTTAATGTACTTAATTTTTCAATTCAAACTAAATGGAATTATGTGAAACTAGAATATGTTATTGTATCATATGTCAAATTCCTTATAATTGCAAGAATATGAAACAAGTTGACAACAAGACAAGAATCAGAAAAGCTGTTTATAGATTACACCAGGAAAATGTAAACAAAAAAAGGTGGTACATATTTTCATGTATGTTTCAACACAAACTAAGAAGATTATGATCAATAATTGCAGATTAGTATCTTTAAAAATTCCTATCTAAGGAAAAAAACTAATAAAGAAAAGGTTGAATAAAAGGCTAATCGTTACAATCGCACTCGAAACTTCGAAAGCACTATTTGAGAGTTCTATATTCTGATACTCTCCAAGAACACCATATATAATCGCACTAAAGCATGGCCCTCCAAATATATATATATTCCTGATACCTATGTACGTATAACTTTGGGCAATGAGAAAATACTTAATATAACTCCACTAATTAAATAGATGTTCACAAAATTCATTTTTAGAAGAATACAAAACTCATAATCATTGTATAATTTAAAGAGAAAGTATTTAAATAAAAGACACTGCACATATGTATTAAAATGAGGACCGCCCAAAGCATTAGCACACAATAATGCAGAGAAAAGCATTAATAGACAATAATGCGAAAGAAAGCATTGGAAAATAAGTTAAAAGAAAAGGAGCAATTGGGAAACTTAATCAGAAGAAGACGATCACTACGTCTTTTCGTTTGTTGTATCTTTGACCATATAAATTAATGGATCCCATTCTTCACCTTTTCTTTCGACGACTACGTTCAATATGGAGCTTTCAAAAAGCCTAAAATAAGCGGTTTCGTATCGTACGTCCACACATATATATATCTAGTAGATATTATAGGTCGTTGTAGATTTTAGACATGTGTGGTTTGG
The DNA here is from genome assembly GCF_000695525.1 of Brassica oleracea var. oleracea. Lineage (NCBI taxonomy): Eukaryota > Viridiplantae > Streptophyta > Magnoliopsida > Brassicales > Brassicaceae > Brassica > Brassica oleracea. The sequence continues at coordinate 6,686,654 of NC_027751.1, forward strand.
TGGACAAAACTCGCATTTAGATTTTACAATCCTATATTGAGTTATGTATAGCATCTTATGAGTTCTTATCTTGTTTCTTGTAGATTTTTGCAAGATAATCCATGTTTTAAAAGTTTAGAAAATGAACTTTGGTTCATGGGATTTGTGTCCTTGTTAAGGTTTGGTCATTAAGATAACATTCTTATTAGCTTGTTAGTAATTTTCAAAACAAATTGAGTCTTACATGCATTCTAGTTTCTTCTAAAACTAAACTGTATGAGCAGTGGCGGATCTAGACACAGTTTCAGTTGGGGGCAAACTACTAAAAATAACAAAAACAACCTTGAATTGGGGGCACTTTTATGCTTATTCATCAAACTACAAACAATTTCATCAAATTAACTCTAACTTATTCAAGAAAAAAATTAAAAACAGTAGCGTGACCCCGCACCCGTATACATACGTCCGCCCCTGTGTATGAGTTAAATTGTAGTACGTAGTATGTTGATAAAAAGAAAATTTTGGGTGATAGACATAAATTTGTCGGTTCTATATTCAAGTTCAGTTATAAATCAAGTTACTGTTGTTTGGCTAGATGAAGTTGGATCCATATCTTAGACCTCATTAATAATCTGGATCGGACTAGATGCCAATATTGTCTTTCTGATTTACAGCAAAAAAACTATTGTCTTTCTAGAAGCTTAGTTTGGCTTCGGTCCAGATAGCCCCAATCAATAAAATTGAACCATATTTATTTACACTCATCAAAAATCATATTACCTTTAATAATGGAAGCGCTCATGCACGAATTTTCTTTAAAATCATTGCAAGTAATTCATCCCCAATCTCTTGCCTTTTTAAAGAAAAAAAATGGTGCACCACACGGAATTTACTTTTTGTCAGCCCAAAAGGGAAAGAAGATGTATTTATAGAATTCCCAATGCTATCTTGCACGTCTCCTATTGGCTCTTACAAAGCACATTTAAGGTTTTGGTCTAATTGAAACTATAATTATATGAATAAGATCTGTTTCATAAGCATACGTCACAAATGTATAGAATATTATGTATATGTTATCGTATATGTATGCAGATAGTAGCTTATTAACATATATATTTATGTAAGTGGTTGCTTGACTCAACTTTGAAATTAGGAGTCCATTCTTTTTAACTAGAAATTCAAATCCAGTGAAGAAATAAGTTATGTCATTTCATGACTATAATATATTTCAATGTTTAATTACGGTTGATCAATAAAAAGATGTTACAAATTATGTATTTAATTAGGACATGCTTATTCTATGTTGAGTTACTTTATTTTATGATTGTAATTAATTAAAATTTGTATAGTTGGAGATATATTTTTGGGGACGATATTTTTTATAAGAGAGTAATCAACTACGTAGGCCCACATGGTCAATCAAACCAACATAGCTAACTTTAGGAGGAAAGAAACTGTTCAGATTGCTATTCCCAAATTCTTTCATCCTAATAATTCTCCCCCACGTATACAGCTCACATGAATTTTATCCTGTACTCATGCCATTAGCCACGAGTCTGAGAGGCAAACCTCGCCCAGTGAAGCGAGCGCAAACCAAGGTGTCATATAAAGGATGTTTGTATGTCTGAAAGCATTCACTCGGGCTCCTCGCTCGTTTTTCATATTTTCAATTTAGGTTCATAAAAAAAAATTGATCCACAATTGATTATATTGGATTTATAACTCATCTCTTCCTTTTGTACTTTCATGTTTTATTCTTCGGTTAGAAATAAATATGTAAAAAGATTTCATTTAGTCTTTTAATTTTCAAATTAATTTCGCATCCCTAAGCTTAGAGGTTTGGATGGCTTTTGTTGTGTTCAATTCCCATTTGGAGCCAGCCAATAATTACATGAAAATGATAGGGAATACTTAGATGTAGATGTGTATATTATTTTGTGATCCTTACTGATATCGTGAGATATTCATACCTGCCAAATGCCAAATACAGAATAATGAATCAGAACATTATGTTGACAGAGAACCGATCCTTCTCTTTTAGAAAACAAAATTATAGCAAAGAAAATAATGAAAGCAAGTCCACCAGAAACAAGGTGGCAAATGGGAACACTGCAAAGGACCCAAAATATTGGCAATTATACGCACTTACATCAATAATTATTCCATGAACTAAAACAAATAATAAAATTACTTAATAAAATGGAAAAAGTAAAAATCTAACCAATAGTCTATCTACTCAACAGTGTCGGTATATCGTGACTCATTAATCATTTACATAGTTTATACTTTATAGTAATTTACATTTGGAAAGAACTCGATGCATCAACACCTCTCCTGGAGTTAGGCAACCATAAATATAAAAGTGTTTTGTTCATTTAGTTAGATTATGTGAAGATCATACGCATATTCTCAAATTTGTAAATCTTTTGTGCATCCTCTTTGGTTCTAGTTGATAAGATAGAGAAATAGGGCCCATGAATTCAGGGTAGGGTATGACAACTTGACTTAACAAACAAAAAACAAAAAAATTTGTACACATATTTATATCATAAATATTTACACAAACATACACGTATAAGTTTCCGTAGAGAGAAGAATGTTCACATCACATCCTTTATTGTTAGGCCTATATAAATAGAGATAACCAAGACCATCATAACACATCATTCAATTGAAAACAAACCTTCCTGTTTCTCTATTGCTACTACTTTTAAACATAATCAAAAGAGAGAAAGAGCGAGATTGTTGATCTTAAGTTATTAAGATGGAGGAAATAAGGAAGAGAGATTGTATGGAGAAGGCAAGACCATTCATTTCAGTAGTATTGCTGCAAGTAGGGTTAGCAGGAATGGACATTCTCTCAAAAGCTGTCCTAAACAAAGGCATGAGCAATTACGTCCTTGTTGTTTACCGTCATGCGGTTGCTACCGTGGTTATGGCCCCTTTCGCCTTCTATTTCGACAAGTACTTTCTACTTTCCCTTCTTTAGATCAGCTTATTTGACAAACACAAACGTTTGGCTTGTAGTTTTAAACTTGTAGTTTTAAAACCATGGTAATAATTTTTTTTTTTGGGCAAAACCATGGTAATAAATTATCATGGTAATAGTTTTAAAACCATGGTAATAAATTATCATCTAGTTTTATCTATATTGGAAAATGGAAATCGAGTCTGCAATGCATTACAAAAGTTTTTTAACGTTTGTGTTTCCATGCTATATGATACCTATTTAATATTATTTGTGTGGTTGTGCATAGACGTTTAGTGTGTTGAAAAGATGAAAGTAGTAAAAGAAAGAATGAGGTTTGTGACGTAACTATACGATAAGATGGTGTCAAAGACAACACACTTGTAACGGTTCTATCTTTTTTTTTTTTTTGTGGCTTCTGTCACTGTCATGCATAGAATGTGAGTACTTCCCATTTATTTTAATGTCTCTCTTGGACATGAATGCTTCAGTGATTATGATTGTAAACGCGTAACTTTGACAGAAACCACTTCGTATGAGATATATTTTTTTACCACGATTCTCAAATAAGCACAAGTCCCTTCTTAAAAAGATAACAATGATACAAAATGTGTCAAAATGGTTAAAAATATTGTTTTCATGATTGAAAAAAATTGCAACTTTCTAATGTAATTTAATGGTTATGATGTGAAAAACAGGAAGGTGAGACCAAAGATGACGTGGATGATATTTGGCAAGATAACACTTCTTGGATTACTCGAGTAATAACTTTATTTTATTCTTTAATTGTCCCACAAATCTATCTTCTTATTCACTTGAATCTGATTTATATTTCGTATCATGTATTTTTGCAATATAATAGGCCAGTGATCGATCAGAACTTATACTACTTAGGGATGAAATACACGACGGCTACATTTGCAACCGCCATGTACAATGTCCTACCTGCAATCACGTTCGTCCTTGCCTATTTATTTGGGCTTGAAAGAGTGAACCTACGTTGCATCAGGAGCGCGGGTAAGATAATTGGGACATTGGCTACAGTAGGAGGAGCTATGATCATGACTCTTGTAAAAGGCCCGGTTCTTGACCTTTTCTGGACCAAAGGAGTCTCTGCACCAAACACAACTGGGACTGATATTCACAGTGCCATCAAAGGCGCAGTTCTGGTCACTATTGGTTGTTTCAGCTATGCATGTTTCATGATTCTCCAAGTAAAGGCAATCTTTAAAAATAATAATAATAAGATATTTATCGATTGATTTTTACAAATAAGTTATTTCTTTTCAGGCTGTCACGTTGAGGACTTACCAAGCAGAACTCTCACTCACAGCTTGGATATGCCTAATGGGAACAATAGAAGGAACAGCCGTGGCACTAGTGATGGAGAAAGGAAACCCTGGCGCGTGGGCCATTGGTTGGGACACTGAACTTCTTACGGCCGCATACAGTGTAAGATTCAGACATGTCTAAGTAACTCAGTGACTCCCAGATTGTCTTGTAAATTAATTATGGTAATAAAATGGATGCAGGGGATAGTTTGCTCAGCAATCGCTTACTATGTTGGAGGAATGGTGATGAAAACTAGAGGTCCAGTGTTTGTAACAGCTTTTAGTCCTCTCTGCATGATCATAGTGGCGATTATGTCGACCGTCATCTTTGCTGAGCAGATGTACTTGGGAAGGTAAGCAAGACACCAAACAATGACACCAGGCACTAGTTTTACTAATCAGGATTTAACTATAATCTTTTTCTTTGGCAGGGTTCTTGGTGCGGTGGTTATATGTGCAGGACTCTACCTTGTGATATGGGGCAAAGGCAAAGATATTGAATATCCTTCCACGCCACAAGTAGGTGATGAATCAACACAACCAAAATTGGAACTAAGCAGAAACGTGAAGGATAGTGTTGGTCATGAAGCCATTACAATCAACAATCAAGGAGAGCAAAGAAGAACGTTTGTAGAAACAGTCTAACTGTACTATATGGTGACATTGATGTTTTGCTTGGAGGAGTTAGAACGCTCACCAGTTTCAGATGGTATCCACTATGTTTCCAGATCAATTGTAGAATAGAATTTGCTAACTACCATGGGAGGAAAATAATTGTCATAGAGTTGGAAAAAAAAATGATGGAACTATTGGATTCATGCAATAGACAATGAAAAATATGATTTGCTACAGTGTCTTCACTACAAATCATGAAGTTACCACTATCCTAAAAAGGAACTTAGTGCTTCACTATTTCACTAAAGAGATTAATAATCGCAAAAGTCAGCACATACCAGACACCATCATTCTGGTTACCATTGTCTACGAATAAGAACACAATAGTTGCGTTGGAGCTGACTTGATGGCCTACAATGTTATCTAAACAAGACGTGATAATCACACTAAGAAACAGAGTAAAGACTCTGACATACTATCTATGAGAACTGAAAATTAACTTCATCTCTAGGATGATGATGATGATGCTGATTAGTTGTGAATATATACATATATATTCATTCATCTTTTTAGTTTATGATGAATGTGAAATATATAATAGAAACAGTTCTCATATTATTTATCCAATGGAAAGGGGGAAAAAAACATTAATTCTCCATTGGTTTTGAATTTACCAACAATGAGTGCAAGACCTTGCAAAGCCTGTTCAGAGCAGGTATCCTTCTTCCTTCCCGTAGATACGCCGAAGTTCCCGTGTAGCAGCTAAATAGGATTCTGAAGATAAAGATGTAATCACATAGGATTAGAATCAAGAAGACCAGCTGCTTTAGTTTAAGCAATTGAAATATATACCTTTCCATAGACGGAAAGACTTTTGGTTGATGGTCGAGCCAGTCATTGTTGGGATAACATTGAACAGCAAATCTTGTGGTGTGTTTCGGAGCTCTTGAACTATCCCGTATATTGTTTTACCATTCTCAAAGTATATATGGTTATTAGGATGCTTTGTCTTGCAACCAGCGTGCCGTTCAAACTCATATGCATTCACCACCTGGAGTCAAATAAAAACATTTTCTCTATCAAGAGGCAGGAACCATTTGCAATCTGCATAGTCCAATAAATGTAGCTCACCTTAGAGGAGTTACACGAGTCGCATCCACATTGATACCCAGAGCCCTTGATAACACCATTAAGCTCCTTCTGAAAACAGGGTAACAAGAACTATAATCCAATGCCCCTTGATAGCAATAATAAGTGAATCAGCTACTACCTCACGTGACCAAGCAATGTATTTCACTGGAACTCCATCAAGCATACCGGTAGAGAGCAGACTCCTTACATTAGAAGGAAAACTATTGCTCTGAAGTTTCTTTGACACTTTTGTTTCTTCTTTCTTCACGGAGACATCAATGCTAGTGAAGGTAGCATCTTTACCAAGCACGTTGGTTGGAGTTTCAGATAACTGAGGCGTGGAGTGAGACATCAAGAACTCGTAGCCAGAGTTATTAGCATCAACAACATCATTGGAACCACCAAAAGATATGATTCTACTCAGTCCCTTGTTACAAGACTCTTGCACAACGTTGCTGCTCCTGTTATATACACCATCCCTACCTACTAGTGTGCTTATGCTACCTTGACCCATGGATACTAAATTAGTGTCAACCTTGTCGAAAGCAAGATCAGAAGCAAAACTGGTATTATCATTGTATATATTCTCATCATTTCCCTTACTATATGGTTGCCCCATTGACATAAAGACGCTGTTCTCCCTCTCGTACCTTTCAGCGATCATATTCTCCTCTTCTTTACCAAATGCAAGACCCATGCACATGGCGTCCTCATCAACCCTATACGCATTAGTCGTGGATACAAAACTATCAGAGTCCTTCACCTGGCTAACTTTCACTTTTCTGATTCCACCGTAGCTAACTCCACTCTGTGGATCCTCCTCGAGTGTGTGTGCCATTGACAAACCAAAAGAGTGCTCAGTGTTAATGGGATGAGCGCTTCCATCATGAATATCTGCTGATCTGGTAGTTTCAATGTCAAACAACCTTTCAGTAAACAGACCAGGAGGACTAGACTGGAAACAGAAAGTGTTTCCCCAAGCAGGGACATTCGAGTTGATCACTCCAGAGAACAAGTTGCTGGTAGGAACTTCCATTGCATGTTTCTTGTTAGGAAGCAAGTCAGACTCAGAGCCATCCAAAAGCCACTGATGAGGACGCTTAGAAGCATTATCATAAGAAGCCGTCTTCCCATCACTAGGAGTCTCAGAGCTCTTGCCTATCCAAAAACTTTGATTTGGAAAAGACTGTAGCAAAGATAGATAAAAGAGCTTTATCAGATATTATCATAAGTAGAATACAGCTTTGTTTTGAAATTGAAGATGCAAAGAGCAAAATAAAAATAAAACAAGCTTTCCATTAACAAAACTACGAACTGTGGACCCCGGGTGAAACTCTGATACCCACATGAATCATAAAGAGCTTCTCTCTGGAGTATATTATTATTCATTTTCAGTAAAGTTTCTGCCCCCACAGAAGTAAAATATCTTTAACAAGAAGCTACAACAAACTTGACTATAAAAAAGCCATACCATGTTTCTCAATTATTCTCCGAAGTTTACTTCTAATGAACACTTCAAGCCTATCCTCGAAGCAGCAATGCAGACCTTCAGAATCGAAATTGGAGTTGAAGCACGTGCGGCTAACATAGAGAATATAATCAAAGTTAACATTTTTAAGAGAAAGATTATACAGAGAATATATATATAACCAGATATCAACAACTCATACCGACTCTTTTAGAACTTCGAAATCGCGAAACAGTGACAAGAGTTAAGCAACCCTAAAAAGCGAAACAAAAGAACTAAAGACCAATACACACTGCAATATTTTAGACACCTGTGGTCGGTCAGTGAGACCTTTCACGATGTTATCGCGAAAGTTCACTGGAGAGAGAGAGAGAGAGAGAGAACGATCGGAAAAATCGCCGGCGAAGTGTGACCAAAACCACCACTGCTATTTTAAATAGTTTTTATAATTTTCGATGAAGTCGTCTCGGAATAATAACCTTTTTGACTTTATTTTTTTTGGCTCTGGAGATATTTATTAACTGCTCTGCACGACTATTAGAGAAAGCTCAAGTGATTTGGGCTTTCTTATATAGGCCCATCATGAAGTTTCGCTAATTGTCTTAGAAGAGAAAATTAAATATTATTATATTCCTTTTTGTAACTTTTGTGTAAGCGCTCTATTCTTTTACACAAAATTTAGCTGATATAGGGAAACTATAAAGCAAAGTTAACCCAATATTAAAATTAAATTAAAAATCTTGCTTTTGCCAATATGAAAGCTCCATCATCCAATCGTAAAAGTCCACGTGTCATCTCTTCTTTGGCAACATGAAAACGTCCAAAGGGTAAATAATAAATCAAGAAACACATGATATAAGTCTAGGTTGTGTGTCTATACAACTTTGTGCTCGTGTGAGCAATAAGATCTCTTCAGCCTGGACTTTCCCGTGGCATGTGTATGGCAACACCGGGTTGGGACGATGGTTCTGGTTGTTCGGTTTAGTCTTCCGGTTTGATTGATTTAGAGTTAAATCGATATGAACTGAAAAGAGAGATTGAACCGGTCTGTGGTCCGAGAATCTCGACTCTCCCCTAGTGTACCAAATTTGTTTCATCCCGTCACCTTTCCACAATATTCGATCACACCTGAAATAAATGATTAAGGGAAATAACGTTAGAGAAAAAAACTACACCAACGTAAGGTTAAATCACAACATTATCAAATTCATTTATTTCGATGATAGAAGCTTACCACGCTGGTGTTCTTCGTTTTTCTTTTGATTTTTCGGTCTGGGCAACGTAATTATCAGAATTTATAAGGTACTTATAGGTTGGTGCGAAATAAATCCTTCCTTCTTCCCATCCTTGAAAAACTCTACCAGCTCTTTGTTCTATCTTTAGCTGCAAAGGAAAAAAGAAAGAAACATGTGTTAGCTCAACTCCTCTTAATTAAACAAGTAATTATATAAACAAAAAATAATTATTATTAACCTGATCTTTCTCTAGAAGTGCTTCCCAATCATTATTATTAAGCTGTTCATGCACGTCACTGCTGGCCCTTAGCCGATAATTCAAATCGCCTAGCCATATTACTTTACTGTAACACAAAGCAATAAACAAGTTAATAATGGAACTTCATGTTAAAAATAAATTAAAAATTCATTTCGGACTTTACTTACTCATGGTCCATTATTGTCTCGGGTCGAGAATCTTTAGAAGAGCGCGAAAATCTTGTCCTCTTTAATATCTCGGTCACATCTAAGTTTCTTCTGACCTCGTCGCCTTCTTTTTCTCCAGACGTAAGATGCGTACAAACAAAGCATAGACTCGTCTCATGCACTGACATGCTGATGGATATCGAGCCCTACACAAGGTTGCATCGTTAGCTATTGAGCATGGAAATATTATAAAATCAGCGTTATAATTTAAATTTCTTATATGCATATATTAGACTAACCTTGTTTCCAAGATATCCCATGATGCCACGACCAACGCATGAAACCTTGAGATTGGTAATATGTTTCCGGAGATCATCTCTAACCCACACACACAAAAAGATCCCCACCATCTGTTTACTCGCTGCAAGGGAATATCCTTGAGGCGTGGTCGAGTTGCATGAAACTGGGTTATCATCCGAAATATTAGAGAAGCTGAGACGGGGCTGTTGTGATGATTTCGTAAGTTCGAAGGAGGTTCTGTAGTTTTTAGAAAGTTGGAGGTCATTTTGTGATAAGTTGTGGTTGTTATTGTTCAAGGCTTCTCGGATAAGAGACAGCCACTTGGCCACAGGACCATTATCCTCGGCGCCTAGTACGTTACCAGCATTTAGCGGGACGATTTCTTGAAACCTAAACAAAACAAATAAAAGATGATATTAATTGATTATATAAAACTAACAATACATTAAAGGTAAGAAAAGTTTAATTATCATGATTATATGCATACCCTAGCACGTAAATGTCGGCATCTGCGGGAGATTGAAGCCAATCTTTTAAGTCTAATCCATCATGTGGCGACTTCCCTCCCACGTTCCATGTCCCGACGAACATTCTAATCATCAACAATTAAAAATAACAAAGTGAATAACCATAGCTAATTATGAACATAAAGGTATATATCGGTTAACATTAAAATTATTTATTACTTGAGATCAAGTTTGTCATCGACACGTGTCACATGCTGTTCACCGGTTGATTGTTTTAAATCCCCATTTCCTTGTCCCAACAAACCTATTCCAACCATACAACATAAACAAAATCAATTAATTACGTGAATAATTAGTCTTTAAAAAAAATTATAATCAAACAAAGATAGGTATGTATAAAACAGAAACTGGTGAATTGATAATAGCAAGTACACCTAAAACTGAAGACTTTTTTAACTTAACATCCTAAACCTAATCTCTTACACTACACGTTACAACTAATCTCATTTTTTACTTACTTTCTACCACGATTTTCAAGGGGAAATCTCGGTTCCTTTTCAACGTTTATATGCCCTCGTTGTTTAACACAGATGACTAATCCTACGGCTAGCAATGAACCAAGGCCTTGGTACGGAGACTGTACCAAGTCGAGTACAATAAATACGACGCCATTTTCGATGCCCCAAAACTATATTAAAAATAAAATTCATGAGCTGTTTAATATTAATAACTATTTTTACCTGGAAACTTCGCCGGCATGATCTTGTAATAATCCCCGTCGGAGCAACTTTTCCTCCTCGATTGAGTTGGCTCCATCTTCCCTGGAACAAATAGAAACCTCCGTTAAGTCCATGAGAAATTAAAAAAACGGCGGGATGTCTAGAAACAAAGATCTAAAACGTCACGGTGTTCAGAGTCAAAGATCCAAAACGGCATGAGTCAATCTCTGACCTTTGACTGGGTAATCGGAGTGAAACTCGTAAGCGCCGCTACGTAAGTTTAGCCACTTCCTAACGACGGTTCTTGGCCAAGAAGACTGTAAAACACAGCCGTTTTTAGCAAAAGCGATACACGATAAGAGTCATAAAGAAGACCAAAGGTAGTTCAAGAACCTACCTTAGATTTCAAGATCTTCCCCATATTTCTATAAACGAACGGTCTGCCGTTTTTTGCGCCACCGTTGTTTGTACAAAGTCAAGAGCCAGAATCCGAGGATGATATAGGATGAGGATCTGGTAATTAAAAGACAAGCAAGATATTAGTACGCGTAAGAGAAAGCGAAATTAAACGAAAAATAATGACTGAAAAATAAGAATATTACTTGTTGTGCAATTTGGATCCAATCAAATATCAAAAAAGACAAAAACCAAATCATAAAATAAGAAAACACAGACAAAATGAACCCAAAAATAATACTAGTAGCGAAGAAGTTCAACGGGAAATAGAAAAAAACCTAGTTGCAGGAGAATCTGAGACACATATTAAACAACCAGAAAAATAATCATGTTGTGAAGTCTTAAACTCTTAATTAAGGAGAAAATTATAGAACCATGTTGTATAATATAATAAACACATGTCAAGAAGAGGAAGAAGCCATGTTCACATGTGTGTGTACCTAAGTATAATAGGAAGAACTCATATTTGCAATAACGAGATGAATTTGATCATTTTGATAAATGAGAGGGAAGAATAATGAAATGAAAAACACTTGTTTAAAGTCACTTTTATGTGGTAAGGTGGTGAAGGAGAAAATAAGGAAACAGAACTGTCATGAAGAAGGAAAAAACAGAGCAAGTAAGGTAGACGAAAGCACGCTGAAAATTCAAGCGAAGACATTAGTGAGTTCAGACAAGAAACAGCTTGTCTGAAAACGACTTCGTCAACGAACAAAATCCAAAACTGCACGAGTTATAAGCCGCAGTAAATAATTGTACGCTTGAAGTGAAAGGCTATACTTACATGAGTATGTGCTATATAAAGCAAGATTTTGTGAACGGAAATGGAGAAGGGCCAGTTTAACTTTGGGTGTTTTATCTTTTGAAAAAGAGAAAGTTGTCAGAGAAAAGTTGTGAAGGATGATAGAGAGACGTTATGCACTTATACGGCGACGTTTTGAGGGGTCGTGGTCTGTGGAGGAGAAGAACGAGTGCAAATGGGCGTCTGTCTATGGAATTTATAAAAAAGATGTGTTATGGTGCGAGGTGGACTGATTGGACCAATTTATTCAATATTTAATATGTGATATTTTAATATTTAATGATACTTTACATTAACAACCTAAACAAGGTTTATACAAAAGTGAAAAGGGATGGGATGAATAGAAGAGAGTTATGGTAATTGTGTTAATTAGCAAGGTTGCAAGAAAAAATCTTATGCAATTTTTTTTAAATTTTAAATTTTATATTGGTTCAAATATAGATCTAACTACATTAGCTGGCGAGGCAATTTTGCATTGGATTTGGATACCCATATATACTTCTTCCGTTTCCAAAAGTAAGATTTTCTAAAGTATACACGCTTATTAAAAATTTAATAAATGTTTATAATTTAATTTATTTTTTTTTTATTTTATTATACACTTTCCAATAACTTTCCACCAATAAAATTTAATCAAATCAAATATTTTCGTTCCTCAAAAGTATAAAAAAATACTTTAATAATATAGAAAATCTATCTTTGTGGAACAAGAAAAAAATTTAAAAAATCTTACTTTCGGGAACAGAGAGAGTATATATATAGCTTTTGGGAGATCTATATTGTGTGAATCAAGAAGAAGTTAAGTACTACTTATGTACTCCCATGATATATTGATTATTCCAAGCTTCCATATCTTCTTTTATTTGCCGACTTTTACGAAAATTAACTGAATGCATATTGCATCTTAAAGTTTGTATTGGTTGGGGTAAATTCGTAAAATCATAATTTACAAAATATATTTGCAAAATCAGGTTTAGAAAGAAAGAAAAAACAATTGTTTTCTCTTAGTTGAAAAAAAAAAAGAAAGAAAGAAAAAATATAGATAAGAAGCAATTATTTGTATAAATATGAAAGTGGATAAGAAAATATAAATCCTTTTGAGATATTGACCAGACTACAACTGTAATGCATCCATCAATTCAAGTTTGAAAGCTTAATTTTGATATACTCGTAGATTTAATGATAAAAAGTTGTATCAGACAAAATTAGCTGCCCTTTGTAAAATTTATCTTTGAAAAACTTACTAATTCAAATTTGAATTAGAATGCTTTCAGGAAAATGCAGTTTGTTCTCAAATATTTGTTTAAAAATATTATTTGTAAAGAGATTTATATCTAGAGGTTTCAAAATAGGCTGTCATTAACGTGAAGATAAGAAAAAAATCCACAAAACAGGCTATGATTAAGAAAGATAACTAAGCTGTGGAAAATAAAGGAAATTAGCTTACATATGTATGTACCCTATTGATTTATAATAATATCTTGGCACGGTAAGCCCTAGCCGATTAAAAAATCACTTTGTATTTTAAAAGCTTGTAGGCTTTTTCGGTACTACTTTGAGTTTCACAAAGTATTAGCAGCATGGTTTGGATACAAAATATTGACCTAATAATTGAATCATATATGAAAAAATAATTAAAAAGCTAATAGTCTTAAATGAAAGGTCAATGGCTAGTAAGTTTCAATTCGTGAATAATGCGTGATTGTGAGTCGCTTAAAATCACAGAACCTAAGTTATTTCTAGCGTGCATACATTTTTATCGTAATATGAAATAAATATTAGGAATCTACTTATGTAGGAATCTACTTATGTAATAGAGTGGATCTCCTAAAGTATTGAGCAGCGGTTTGTATGGTTGACTTCTTAGAATAAGTTTCACATTAAGCCCACGGTTTTGTTTTAGCATTGAATTTATGAATATAATAAAACTATATGAATTTACTTAAAATAAGAAATTAACTAGTTCTACGACTAACTATGAGCTCAAGTACTCTTTCGAAACTAGAGATTTGAATAGATGAAAACAGAGATCAAAAGAGTTAGCTAACCCTTTTAGCACAATCTAACATGTGACATTTTGACTCACAAAATTTGGATTTCCAAATACGAACAAATCTTTAGTTTTTGTTTTACTCAAAAAAAAAAAAAAGAAAACAAGATGCTTTTTTCTGACGTGGTAAAAAACCTCAAATAAAACTGAAATTTGGCACGGTACATGTCTTGGTCAAATCAGTTAAGTTCTTTTGAAAATGTGTTATATTCTACCTTTATCTTCAAACTTGCTGTTGCAAAAACAAAATGAAACTTGCAACTTGCTATTTTTCCATAAATGATAACAATTAGAACCATTTTTTTCCAAATAGAACCACTTTGTCTACAAAGATTTTCTTTTAACTTACTCAGCAATCAGCATACAATATTCACATATTTACTGACATAAGTGACTAAAAGTTAAGAGGTATACCGTAGTAAAAGTGTTCATTTGTGACATTCAATAGAACTGGAACCATTGTTAGTTGAGGACTGAAAAAAGAACTGCATTGATTATATACAAACGGAAAAATATTATCATCTTTGATGATTTTTTTTTTGGACAACAAATACTTCATTGCAGGAAAAAGTTTAGTACAGAATAGGAAATTCAAGTAGACGAGCGTTTCTCGTTATGGAGTCTGCTTTAACATTACATGTTCTTGAAAAGGTTCTCGAAACATGAGAGAAAAAACAAACAAACATAAAAGATAAGGATAGGAACTCGATATCCTTGAGAACTCCATAAAGTTCCATAGGACAAGTCTTCAGAGTTGATAGCTCTAATGAGCTCCATCTCTGATAAAATTGTTTAAGTGTTCAATAAAATAAGGAGTAGTTTAAGTAGAAGAAGTAAATCACATTATGGGATTGTTTGCATACTTAAAACGTGTACGAACAACAATCTTAAGGAATTTTTAGGTTAAGCCAATTATTATCTTTACACCCAATATACGATGCTAGTGGACTGTCTTTCATAAATAATAACGTTAATATGTATAGTTATGCACCATTAACAACAAAAATAAAAAGAATGATATTAATTAGAACGTTTTATTGTTAAATTTTATTAGAGCCATTCACAAACAGCTATATGTGTGTGTTGATAGAAATACCTCGGAGAAATAATAACTTTGAAGGCCCCTTTTTGACTAACCCACAGAAAAAACCTACGAATTAATCGTCATCGTGCTTCAAACTCAGACATGTGTTCCACTCCTTTATTATTATAAGTCTCGAGTACAAATCAGAATCCCACAAAATAAGCATTTTAATATAACAAAATCACATAATCTCAGACGACACGTCCTGGTTTATCCACGGTCCGAATGTTAACCCAACATATATAGATGAGGTAGGTTAAATTCTCGCATTTCTTGATCTCATGTCCTTTTCACCCATTGAGATGAATCATATGATCTTACCGATCCATTTAAAAGGAAAGATGAAGATTCATGTTCCCCAAGGTAACTTCTCCTCTAATGCGGATTAGTTTAGACCATGATTAACCTGGGGTTCTTAGAGAAAGTTAAGAAACGGTTTCTTAACTTTTAACTAAAAAAACTAAGAACCGGTTCTTAAAGTCCTTATTTAAGAATCGATTCTTAGTTTTTTTAGTTAAAAGTTAAGAAACAGTTTTTTAACTTCCGCTAAGAACCACGTCCTAAGAATCCGGGGTTAATCATGTTCTTATTATTCTATTTTCTTCTTTCGGAGTTTTAGATGTTTGATTAGTCGAAGAAGCTTCCAATGATTTTATAGCTTATTTATATCTCCCTTTGGTTAATCAACTATTAGAAGATTTTAGCCTTTTGCATCTCTGGCTTATTTTTACGGGTCTACGTACGTATACTAATTGAAAAAAATACGGGCGGCCTAACATGCACGTCGAAATTTAGACTCACAACAAACGACAAGTGAGTAATGTTTAGTTGTCTTAAACCTCTTGGAATCCTTTACGTCACATTGTCCAAATTTTGATTCTTAGAATTAGATTATTGTAAATGTCATCACTAGAGATATTTCTCTAATTAGAGCAATTCTACAAATCATTACATACACGGACATTTCGTTTTCATCCGAGGCTCAGTAATACAATGACTCGCAAGAATAAAAGAAAGATTAGATATGACTATGATGCCCGTTATCTTTAGAAAGTGTATTAGTTTACTTTTCACCGGACATTTTCGAGGTAAAGGATTAAGACATCTAACATCTATAAATACCGATGAAATTTTATTTTCTTTATAAAAATGCAAATGTATGTATATATGCTATATATTGACTTAAAAGTGGTTTTTAATAAATATTTACATTTTAATCCAACGTATAAATAAGGTTATCGTGAAAAATCAAAATGACCTAAGCCGTATCACTATATATTTAAACACAATCTAATACACCCCTTATCTGAGTTATCTCCACCGCAAAACTATAACAAAGGTAATGTTTTATAAACTGACTTATGGATCTACCCTAACTTATCAGAGATTATAACATGTTCTAATAATAAATAATGTTCTTCTCATCAGGATACATTAGTGAATTTTTCACTTGCAACGTTAGAATTGCAAATAAAGATTCATATTTTCGAATAATTCAAAAAGCATCGGTCATGATCTTATGTACATTTATTATTAGATATAATGTTTGTAATTATCTATAATTTGTAATTGACTTTATGCGGATAACAACGTCGTGTGAATAATTTAGCTGTCCTTAACGTACATACATGAAATTTGATAAGAAAATGATTTTAATATTATAAGCTTAGTAAGAAAAGTTAAATATTATACTAACATGTGTGATGTGTCAATAAAGTCATACTTTCGGCCATTAAGTAATAAACACAAAGTAGCTGTGCATAAAAAGTAGGCCTAGGCATTTTAACCTGGACCCGAAAACCCGAACCGGAACCGATCCAAAAATACCTGATCCGGAACTGGACCGAAAATTTACAAGTACCTTTTGGATCTAAATTTTTTTTACCCGAAAGAACCGAAACCGAAAAGGAACCGATCCGAATAGATCCGGACCCGAAAAGAACCGATCCGAATATACCTGATCCGATAAGAATCGATTTGTACCCGAGTTAAAAACATGTATATCTAAAACTATGATGTTTTTGTGTTCTATTTTATATATATTATTTTATGATTTAGTTGAAATATCTTTTGTTAACAACATTTGTTATTATTTTTTAATATTTTTAAAGTAATATAAAGCTTTAAAATGTAAAATTTAGAGTTTTAAAACGTTTTATTTTTATTATTAATAGTTTCATTTAAGTTGTTTTGTAAAATTTTAGATATATATGACAAATATTCAACTAAAGTTGATGGAATTGGGTATATCATGTCCTTTTCAGTTCTTAAATACCCGGACCCGATATGGACCCGAAAAATTACGGGTATTTTATGGGCATTTTAATTATAGACCCGAACCGACCCGGACCCGAGAAGAACCTACCCGAACCCGAACCGAAAATTTCTAAGTACCTATTGGATCTAAGTATTTAGGACCCGAAAAGATCCAGACCCGAAAGGAACCGGCCCGAACCCGACCCGAAGATCCGAACGCCCAGGCCTAATAAAAAGAAAAGGGATTAAACACGTAAAGTTCATAATAAGTCAAATTAATACTACAAGCTTAGTTGAGGATTACTCAAGTTTACAATTTAGGGAAGATATTGAGTCGTGATCACAGATTTCACCTAGGTGTCATCTTGTCCTAAATTTCAAACGAAATTTTAGATCCGAGTTACAAGACTACATAAGTAGGCCATTAATAAACACACGGAATCATAGAGTTAAAAACAATAGATTGTGAGCTTATGCTGATTAAATCATGAAATGGCTCCAGGGTTATAGTTTAACACATTTTAATAATGTTGGTTAGAAAAAGGACTAGATAAAATGTTAATGGATCCGCTCAATTATATTTTGATAAATATGTGAGCTTTGTACTCTCTTTAGTAGGCTATATGAAGAAGATCTTGAACTCGTAAAATTAAAAAATTCTATTACAGATCGATAGAATACTTAATTAGAAATGAGATCAAGTGAAAATGGTACACACACTCGTAATATAAAGGGAATGCGTTTCTGAAATTAAGCTCAGTTGAATTCTTAAATGATTCATAAACTTGAGTTAATTATCATCTAGTATATTTTATGTTCAGTGATTTAATTTCCATATATTAATCTAATTGGTAAAAGATTAAAACTCGATATCAATCATTAAGGAAACTGTAAAAGCCATTCGGTGACACTGAATTGGGTATTAAAACGATTCTTGCACTCGACTTCTAAATTAGGAGTACTCCAGTTTTCTTAAGACACTACCAAATCTATTTGTTTATTTTGATACATCAACGAAATCTATAAAAATATGACTGGAAGAATAAGTTAATGAATTAAATATCGAAAAAGCCAACGATCCCTTGAGATGGAATGGAACAATGTAAGTGGAGTTGGTTAGTTAATCTAAAAACGGCGAATAAAAATCAGAAAAGGCTAAAGAACTAAAGTGTTGTCATATTATTTGAGTTGTAACGATATGATTAGTCATTAGTGATTTAGTGATTACTAATTAGTGAGTACAATCAAGTGTTCTAATAATTAAACTCACTTGCGAAAAGCTAAGTTCCCAAAAGATGCACATGCCCATCTATATTCTTTAAACGAGAGAATGAAAAAACATTAATCAATAGTAATGATGATCTTGGGATATATCAAATATATTGTGCACAAAAAAGGGAAATATCAAATACTTATATAACATTCTATGCATGCATCATAGACTTGGTAGTATATTGTAAATCAATGTTGACGATGTGAACATGGAACTCAGTATCTGAAAAAAAAAAGAATAAGACTTGATTTTACTATATGATTTTATATATACACAGTTAACTAGATGTATGTAATGATTTGCTTGCAAATATCAGAACTCACCTTTGCGTGCAAATACATGGTTTGATTGGTTTATTGGGGGCAAGGAATGTAAGGGCATACCTCTCTCCCTTTTATTCGGAGGTAGAGGTGGAGGCTTTTATTTGGACTATGGAATGTATGAAGAACTTAAGAAAGTTCCAGGTTACGTTTACAACGGATTGTTCTCAATTGGTGAAGATAGTTTCGGAACCAGAAGAATGACCAGCATTTGAAAGCTATTTGGAAGATATCAAGCTCCTCAAAAGAAGTTTTCTCAACTCAGACATTGTCCATGTACCTCGGACGGCGAATCTTCGGGCGGATAGATTAGCACGTAGTGCAAGGAAGCAACTGTCCTTTGTCGTTCACATGGATGCGGAGTTACCAACTTGGTTTACAGAGTCAATATGAGTATGTAAATTTCTTGCTGTCAAAAAAAAAACATTTCAAAAAATGGTTCTGAAATTGAGGACATGGCTGTTTTTTTTTCAGTTTCCTACAAATTTGATTTATTCTTTGATGAACTTTTCATTTTCTTGTTAATGAGTACTTTTGTTGATCAATAAATTTGAGAGTTTAACCGGATACAAACTAAACAACCAATGAATACTAGTTTTGACTTCTTGTTAGAAATAAATTCTAGCAAATGATTGCTAAACTAAGTAATCATTCGAAATACATGCATACTCGCAATACTCTCGTTCTATCTTTTCTAATCTTAACACGAATACTTTGTTCCAAATCTTTTCGTTTTCTTTTCCTTTGAAAGAATAATGCAATCTCTTATTTAGTTTGATTTTCGCTGTTAAAAGCTTCGTAACATTTCTGTAAAGCTCATAATTTCCAATTCTTATCGTTTTCCTAAACAAAGCTAATTTATGAATGTTACTTTGGATGATATAGTCGAGAGATCAATGATTTGGATCGTAATATTGTATGAAGAGGGGAAGTTGGTACCACTACTCTCCTAGAAAGTGCTCTCATATGGCCAGCTTTGGCAGGCAAGTGGCCCATGATTCTTAACTATAATTATGCTCTTTTTAATCTGCGTGGAATATCGATCTCATTATAGTTAATTACGATATTAATTCTTAATCCAAGATATTGTTAGAAGTTTCCATCTGAAAATAATTAGCGGTGTTTTCGTAATGATAATTGGTTAATATTTTTCCTTGTTGACAACAATGAATTAAGAGTCTAGTTCACCTTTTTCTTAGAAGTTTCTAGTATAGAAAATATTTCACACAACACATACTATGTACTATATTATATAAGCCTATATACATACATATTATATTTTTTTGTCAAATGACATATTATATATCACACATATTAGATCATTCCAGCGTTTGTTGAATATATCATGCACGATTACCGATTCTATTGATTTGGCAAGATAATTTTAGGAGTTTTAATAAGACATAATTTGACATTTGCTTAATACTAGTAATTAGCTAAGCAATGACGTGAATAATCTATTGGTGCAATGCTGCACTTCAAGCCGTAGCAGAATGTGAAACTGTCTTATTATTAACATAATTACGCATTATACTGATATTAATCATATATAGAGTATTATACTTAGTAAATGACATGACATTGATCTCATTAATTTAACTCTTTTGATGACTCAACATTCCACTTAGACCAATAATTAATGCTTTTACGATCTATAAATGCTGATATTAGTCGAATTTGGACCATCGGGTTCGTTGGTATTAATTTCAGTCTTTTTTAGTGTCCTAAAATGTTGGAAAGCACCACCACCGGCCCAAATTACAGAAGAATACAACCAAAACATATTAATTTGTTTTCTATGAACCAATTAGTTAATTGTTTAACCAATGATTTGCTCAACTAAAAGGAATATATCGCGTACTAGTTGATACGACCTATTCATTCCAATACGTGTTGATATACATGCACGCTAAGTATGTTTCTCCCCCAAAAATACTAATAGTATATCACGTTAATGTGATATCATTATCATGCATCATATACCTTTAACTAGTTTAAAATTGCAATTTTAGTGATCAAACGCAAAACTCTCCCATTAATAGCGCCAATAGAGTTGAGCAATAACCAGCATATGATAGATGAGTGGAGAATATACTCATCCCAAATAGTGCTTTATGCATAGGATGCTGAGAAAGCAAATGTGTTATCCCATATGCATGGACGATGAATCCACCATGTTTGGCTATATATGTACAATTAATCAATGGAGTATATATATATATATATATATATATATTTCATCATGAAACTAATCTGCGATAAAATGATCTTGGAATTGTATATCCCTCAGTAATTTATTAGGTTAAAACATAGAATGGAGTGCCCAAATTTAGCGAGTACCCAATGCCCCGATTAATGCATTCATCCGCATTTACTTACATATATATGCTGAACTGAACCGATAGGTCACATGCAAAATATAGACTTTCAAATACAGTCTCCCAATTTTCAGAACCAAAATTGGATACATCGAACTAAATTCTACATTATTATAAAAATTTAAAGTATTGTTCATGTTTAAAGGCGCGCATGCATATACTACATGTTTGTCTTTTATATATATGTTTGTACTTGTTCGCATGAATATATTTTGTAAACTGCAGATGTGGACCATGTGAATCATGTGATGGTGGTGGTCGATGACAAGTGGTTGCTAGCACATGTTATCAAAGCTCTTTTTAATTGGTCGCTAGGATTAGCAATTAATTGTTTGCGCTCGCTAAATTAGAAGACCTTTACAGATTCAGAGTCAACTATATTAGTGAGTTTTCTTTTCTCAAAAAATATAACAGTGAGTCAGTGCTCTTTTATTCTTATTACAGTACTACTTATTGTAATGCTTTCTATTACATACCACCGTCATATTTAGGGGTGAGTTAACATTTGCTTATAATAATGTCGGTTGAAATTTAGAAAAGAAGAAGTCAAAACCAAACCAAGTCCAATCTTTAGGAATGAAGAAATGTCTATCCTTTGTATGGAGTGCGAAACGTCGTGGACTATGCTTGATTTTGTTTATGTTCATCGTGCCAATTCAAACCCTGAACACCATTGAAACAAATATGGAATTAATTAAATATTTCAGAATTTGGATATTACCTTATGAACTTGTAGCAAAACAATTAATAATCTCACTTGACAAAAAAAACAACAACTAATAATCTCTGAAACTAGTATATATACGCAGGATTTGTCTAGGAGCGAAACTGAATAATTTAAAAAAGTCATTATGCTAATACTACAACGATTATCTTCCTTATTTCTTAACTTGAAGGTTAACCACAAATTTATTTTGTTCTCTTTTGATGTCTCTCCATAGAGAGAGAGAGAGCTCTATAATGAATTTATAGAGAAAACTCTGGGTACATTTTATCAAAAAAAAAAAAAACTCTGGGTACATATATACTGATTGAGCTATAACTAATATTAAGGCTCTATTGTTAATCGAATTCATCTGGTCACATTAGGATCCGGTAAAAGCTAATATTAATATTTGTAATATAACTGAAAATTTTATCATTTTTTTTTTGTTTTTACATAAAATGGATTCGTTTTGTCGTGTTAGAGAGCGGAATACATGATGGTTTGGAAATAAAAGTTAACAAGTATGATTCGATGTATATAGGTATGTTTGGATGAAATAAATCTACAAGTATAATATAATACGAACAAAAAAAAAGAATGATTGAATACTCTTCCAAAAACGAAAAGTTTCTCCTAAAATAAGAAATTGTGAATGACAAAATCAGTATTTGTTCATCACAATTTGGGTGGATGGACCATGTTTCTTATTCCTACTTGGGTTGGTTGAGCCTACCTTTTGGCCCAGTAATCATTATTTTGTACTCGTTGCAGAAAGTGAAACAATTCAGCTAAATATTTCTCATACATGACAACCAACAATGAACATAACGTTTGAAAGAATTAATAAAAAGAATGGAGGCTTACGATACAAAAGAATTACGATAACCTAAACGATCGAAAAAACAAAAAAAAAAAACTAAACAACGAACTTCATATCTATGTTCGGGAAAAACGTCTTCCCAAAAATAGTTTCAAGATCATTCTCTAAGGGAGTTAGATTCAAATCCAAAGACAAAACCCTCTTGCTACTACTGCATCGTTTCAGAACCGGTACGTTAGAAATCACGGGAGAGATGAGCTGCGATGGCTCCACCTTCATGCTTGACCTATGTCGTCTCATGTGACCACCTAAAGCTTGTCCGGTCCCAAAACTCTGACCGCATATCGTACACTCGTGCATATGAGTTCCATTATAATTGTTGGTAACATGTTTCACCTCTTTCTGCTCAACGGATAGCTTTGGCTTCTTATGGCTTGCCCGGTGGCCACCTAGGGCTTGAAACGAAGAGAATCTCTTGTTACACGTTTTGCATTCGAACCGGTTACTTGTATTGCGCTCGGTATATTGGTTCACATCGACTTGTTTGACCATGGAGGTCTGTGATAATATCATCAGACATCTAGCAATGTCATCAGACATCTTGATGGATTCTTCGAACTCAGATCTTTCTCTCTTCATACTTTTTTTGGGTTGGTAAGCTTTTGAGAATAAGAAATCAAAAGTATATTTTTGTTTGTTAGAAAAAAAGGAAAATGGATTGAGAGAGTTTGTGATGAACGTTAAGAACATAGGAGTCACGTATATATATATACAAACGCTATACCTAAAAGTTCGACTTTTTTGTAGTTTGAACTTTGAACAAAAGAAGTTGTCTACTAAACCAATATTCTAACAACAAGCAGCACTGATTGTTTGACTTTGGGGCAAATTGACATTTTCAGTTTCACCCTTTGACCGCCGGACGCAATGCATACCACGAAGGTTGAACATCAAGGGTAGTATTGTCTTTAGTGATGTATCATCACATACGTGGTTCTTAGAAACTGCTACTAAAAATGTGAACCTTATTTAAAAAAAAAAAAGAGTTAGTCAACAAATATACACAACACAGAATAAATCCAGCAACTTGGTTTCTCATGGACTTGCTTGCCACGGTCATGAATTTAATATGAACATCTTACCATATTAATACATACTTTAACACACACTCATTATCTTCTGTTTTCTATAATCTAAGGTTTCCAAGAAGAAACATAGAGTAATCATTGGAAAATCCAGCCGTCATGTATATTAATACAATGGTTGAAGTTAAAAATACATCCAATGGAATTTGCTTATATTGTTTTAAACTTGGATGACGTTTAATTACGTAAACAAGTTAATCTAAAGTCAGATCAAAGTTTGAATACAATCATCATAACTATATTTGAAGAGAAAATTCATTTGTTCAAACACATGCACTGGAGTATGGAGACCAGTTTAGATCCTTGGATACATTGTATTAACTATTTAGTCATTGTCTATCTAGATGGTAAGAGTTCAATAATTTTCTCTCTTACTTAATTTTATCATTGAGAACGTCATCAGTGATGTAATGGTGTGATGACATCAAATAGTACGTGAGAGATATGAGCAAGTCAAAGCAAAAGTGGTGGATTAGATATATATCCACATGTGCTTATTTTGACTTTATTATGTTTTCTGGAAAAGCAAACAAAGTCTTGGATTCTTGGGTGTTTTCGTTCTGTCTCTCTCTTTACTTTTCCTTTTCATATTTGGTTGATCGGTCTTATGCAAGAATATAGGTAACCAACTAATCCATAGCGACATAAGGTTGCGTACGGCATATAACCTTCACATTTTTAGGGCCTGACTGGTTCAAACGCAGTGGTTGCGATTGCAGTTACGGAAGTTTGCGGATGCGGGTGAATGCGGTTTTCAATGGTTTTAAAATATTTGTACCACTGTTTCTACTGTTAAAAATTGGTAGTTTACGGGATACTTATGACTGGTTAACTACCAAATGCAGCAACGCTTAAATACTAAATTAACAATATTTACATTTTATATAATTATAAAATTTTTAAAAATCATAATATTATACTCCATCTGTTCTGGAAAGAAAGATTTTGTATAATATTCACGTATATTAAGAATATAATAAATGTTTACAATTAAATTTATTGTTTATTTCACTATATATTTTCCAATAATTATCAACCAATAATATTTAATCAATTCAAATATTTTCAGTTAATGTTTCTTGAAAGTATACAACTTATCAACATTAACTACTAAAAGTATCTTAAAATTATAGAAAATCTATTATTTAGGAACAAAAACTAACTCTAGAAAATCCTACTTTTGGGAACAGAAGGAGTAATAAATATAAAAATTATATTTAGAAAGTTATAGTTTTAAATTTTGTAAAATTATAGAAAATATTTTTATTTTTAAAATTTATAATATTAATTAAAATATAATAGATATATTTTACTATTTTATAATTCCAATTTCAATTTTGTATTGAATATTTTTATTTTTGTATTTATTTTTATTTAAGAAAAAAAAATTATTCTCCTGCAACCGTCCACAACCGGAAACGCTAGCTGGAACCAGCTTGAATTTATGAGGTTTAGAGCATTTTGAAGCGATTTAGAGCGGTTTGAGTGATTGTTGCAAAACGCCAACAACCGCTACCAACTGCAAAAGCTTCGTTTTCGAGTGATAGCGGGAAAACCAGTCACACTCTTAATCTTCTAGGCTAATCTGGTTAATGAATTTAACTCCCAAAGCGTGAAGCTAATTTTTCTTGTGTCTAACCAATCACATGTTTACTTCCAAGAATGCTGTTCTGTTGTTAGATTCTTGTCCCTATTTAGTTGATCTTTTCTCCATGCTGTATTGAAAAGCTTTACTTATATATATACATATTATTGAAGAAATGTCCAACAATCGAGTTGTTATAATTCTCCATTAGTTAAGGATTTAACATGAAATGAAAAGTGGTTTCGTTTTAAGAAACACATAATACACAAAATAATCTTTGTGGTGTGTTTATACCAAACCATATAGAGTAATCTGTTTTAGCAAAAGGAAAACACAATTAGCAGAAACAATAAGAGAAGTGCATCAAATGTTTCATGTCATCCATGCAGAAGACAACAGAGACCAAGATGGGCATATTAAGACTCAAGATCACAACAACACAGTAGCTACCTCTTCCATTAAAGAAGAGCTGAACCGTAGAACACCAAATCAGCAGGACCGGTCATGTAAATATGGTTGTCTTCCTCTTTCCACTCTATCTCCAACGGTCCACCAGGTAGATCCACCGTGCATTTCTGTTCCACCATAAATACAAACATGTATGAGATATTGCTACTGAACCAAAATTGTAATTAATAACTATGGGATTCATCATCATATTTTAAAATGAAGGAAGTTATTCAAACTTACCCTGTCTGTTCGACCTTCAAGGACTGCTGCAACAACCAGAGCACAAGCTCCTGTTCCACAAGCCAAAGTTGCTCCTGCAGTTTGAATACATTTTAGTACTATATGATAAGGATATATAACTAAGTAATAGATTTTGGACTTGGCTAACCTGCCCCACGCTCCCAGACACGCATTTTTAAATGTGAACGTGACAATACCTCCACGAACTCTGCAGATAAAGTTTAAACCGATATGAGAACAGACAATGGCAAAGCGATATCGCTGTAACCGCCAGTGAAACTTCTATGTAAATCTCCACCAACCTGTGTTGGTTCTAGCAGGGAACATCTCATGGTGCTCGAACTTAGGACCAATCTCTGACAACTTCAGCTCATCAACTCTCAGATCCTGGTCCCATGCAAAACAGCAAATCACAAACTCAATTTGCTTACATACAGAATGTCCTTCTTTCTAAGTATGTACCTGTCCGTCCTTAGTGCCAAAAGTGATACAGTGAGGGTTCCCCATGCTTACACACGTCACATTCCAGCTCACTCCATCAACTACCAGCTCCGCCGCAACAACAGACTCACCTTTGTTCCCTTGCAACCTCGTAGGCACATCCTCTGCTCTAAGTATCGGTTCCCCCATATCAACCTTAACCTGTATCAACACCAATCCATTTCAACAGAGAAAAAAAAAAACAAAACTTTATTAGGAATATAACGAAAGGTGGTAACTTTTTACCTGCCCATCATCTTGAATCTCTGGAATAATCAGGCCAGCACCAGTATGTATTGTAAAACTGCAATGAACAAAAGCATGAGCAAGTGTGACCCTTTTTAATCATTATTTCTGATTACAATACCTGTGCTTTCCTTGTAGATTCTCAATCTCAGCAATGAATCTTGCAAAGCATCTAACTCCATTTCCACACATCTAACAGAAAAAAAAACGGAGTCTTTATAGCTTTCTATCCAAAAAACAGAGTCTTTTATAACAAAACAGAGTCTTTAATAACAGAAACAGAGTATTTACTAACAAAAACAGAGCATTAATCAAAACACTGCCAAAGGCTTTGTACCTCAGGTTCACTACCATCTGAGTTGAATATCCTCATAGTGTAATCAGTGCCATTAACGCCAGGCATCGCAAAGATGACTCCATCAGCACCAACGCCGAAGTTTCGATCACAGAGCTTCACAGCTTGCTCCTGAGCAATCTTAGGCTCTGAGGAGTCCCTGTTGTCTACCAGAATGAAATCGTTTCCAAGGCCGTGGTACTTGACGAAGTGGAGGATCCCGCTTTCCTTTTTGTCGAGGAAGGTTTCGGGCGAGAGTTTCTGGGCGGCGAAGGCGCTCATGGAGGTCGCTGAGACGCGAAGGTTAGTGCTTTTGAAGGAGAAGTTTCTTCTACCGGAGAGGTTGAAACGAAGAGAAGGTAACGATCCGAGGTTTTTGGAGAAGAAGGTATGTGAGAACTGACGTGATTGCGGCGGGGAAAGAGTGAGGGTGCGCGTGGCGGCTATCTCCATCGATGCTTCTTCGGCTTTGTTTCTTGTCTGAACTCTGTAAGAGAGTCTGCCTCTTTGGCCTTTCGGATCACGGGTCGACCGGGTCTCAACGTGCAAATAAAAAACGTTTAAAACGCAACGCCACAAACAAAAAAAAGCTTTACGATACGATACTTCTAGGTTGAGCAAATAAAATCAGAAACCAAGAATCAAACCGAAAAACTTATAAATCTATATCCGATTTGAATTGTAAGAAATACATGAATGAAATTGGTAAAATGATTTAAAATGTACCTAAATCTGAAATATTGTTAATAAAATCCTAAAAGGTATTAAAAAAAACAATAAATCGAATAATTCAACAAAGTTCAACAATCCAAATTAGTAAATGAAATAAATTTTTTTAAACGTAAGCAATTATTTCAGATTTTTAATTACATGTTTTACAAATAATTAACCGAAACTTACTTGTTGTAAAAAAAAAGACTGAAACTTACTTCTTATTTCAAATACTAAATTTCTAGATGAGATCTAAAAAATTTCGAAATATTACTAACTTCTAAGTTCAAATTCAAAATATATTCTAAATGATAGTATTATAATATCTATGTCTGGTCATCGGTCAACCGGGTCTAACCGACTTAATAAAACGTTAACTATGTCTGGAAAATAGAAAAACGCTAAAGACGCAACGCAACTAAAGTTTCTATTTTTTTTTTCTATTTTCCGCACAACCCTAATAAAACGCCGTCTCCTCTTCTTCTTCTTCTTCCTCGCTCGCGCCTCCGTCACGGTTCCTTCACTCTCTCTCTCTCTCAAACTCGCCCATCTTATCGATTCCCCAGGTAAGCTTCGATGTTCCTCTCGTTAAACCTTTCTCGTAGATTCATTTCCAATCCACAAAGTTCTCAACTTTTTCTAAGTTTTGATAAACCCTAATCGCCTCTGTTCGATCGTTAAAAAAAAGGTTAAACCTTTACAACTCTATAGATCCAATCTGAACTGAATCAGTCAACGATCAACCAATCTTCCTCTTAAACAGGTCTGATGGGAACTCCAGAATCATCTCGAGAGCCCTGCCCTGACCGTATCCTCGACGACATCGGCGGCGCCTTCGGTATGGGAGCTGTCGGAGGAGGAGCCTTTCATTTCATCAAAGGAACTTACAACTCTCCCAAAGGAAGTCGCTTTATGGGAGGGAGACAAGCGGTGACCATGAACGCTCCTCGCTTGGGAGGTAGCTTCGCTGTTTGGGGAGGCTTATTCTCGACGTTTGATTGCTCCATGGTGTACCTTAGGCAGAAGGAGGATCCTTGGAACTCGATCTTCGCAGGCGCTGCGACTGGTGGGTTTCTGGCTATGCGTCAGGGGCCTAGCTCGGCTGTGAGGTCTGCCCTTTTCGGCGGGGTTTTGCTTGCGTTGATCGAAGGAGCGGGGATTGCGTTGAATAAGATGTTGGCTCAGCCTCAGCATATGCAGATGGAGGAGGGGATGATGCCTGGAATGCCTGGGATGCAGATGCCGAGTCAGGTACAGGCGCAGGCGATACCGGAGGATACTTCTTCATCGTCACCATCGTCATGGTTGGGAGGGCTATTTGGTAAGAAGAATGATGAGGCGCAGGGGCAAACGAGTAGCGGAAGTGAAACAAAGGTGTTGGAGAGTTTTGATGCGCCTCCGGTGCCGTCATTTGAGTACAAGTGAAGGTTGATGGATCCTCTCTTGTCATCCCGATCGTTGCCTACGGCTCTTCAGCAGTCTGTTCTGTTTTATCCTGTCCTCATTTGTTTTCAGCAGAATTATATACACTTGTTCTTGGAAGAATGAGTCTCTCTTCTTTGGCTTAAAGTTTTATGTTTTTAACGTTATTTGTGCTTACTACTGTGAAACCATTCACGCAACTATTTATTGTTGGGTTTTTGAATAATGTAGTAGTATTAGACTTTCATGGTGGGAATGTTGGAGTAACGAAAATGAAGCACTCTCTGTCTATTCTTAGAGTCACTCTTTTAAGGGTTTTCTTTAGCCAACAACTCAAAACACTGTCACTAATGTAGTTCATACTGTTAGCTTTCAGAAACGTCATCAAACTGTAAGAACAAGATCTTACTTGGAGCTAAACGAAAGTTCAAAAGCACAGTGATTTGCCAAAGCTTATTCTTCAATTCGAGGACGTCTTTATTTTCAGTCCTCTTTGTTTTTTATAGGTTAAAGAGAGGTGACGTCATGATACTACTAGTTTATACTAGCACTACTTTGAATGAAATAAGTATGGAACATGATGTATTTGTTGTTTTGAGTGTTATAAACAAGTTATACCTCTTGTCTTGTTAGTTGAAATTTAATGGCAATAGTGCTTAGGGATCTCTTTTGATTGCTTTGGGACTGTAATAGTAACAGGTTGTCTGCATCTCTATTACGTATCTGCCAGGAAATCTAGTACTAGTAATAATGTCGTTAATATACGGAGTACAATGGTATTATAATTCCAAAATGTAACGGCCGGTTCAGTAGGCTATTATTGGGGAAGGCATATAAAGAATAGAAAAAGACAAAAATAACATTAAATCAAGTTTTTGTTTCCAAACTAGCACTCAAAGTCAAAAATCACAAAAATAGCACTTAATGTTTTATTAAAAGTCACAAATTTAGAATTTAGAGTTAAATGGTGGGGTTTAGGATTTAGGGTTTAGAGTTTAGGGTTTAGGGTTTAGAGTTTAAGATTTAGGGTTTAGGGTTTAGAGTCGAGAAATGAGGTTTTGGGGATAAGATTTCAAATTTTGAAAAATAAAAAAATTAAAATTTTCAAAGGATAAACTTAGAAATGTGCTATTTTGGTCATTTTAGTTTTTGAATACTATTTTTGTGATATAAACTTAGAAAAGTGATATTTTGGAGATTTGCCCTATAAAAAAGACAAATAAAAAATTAATATTATTATTATTTTATTTAGTTTGAAATTTCAAAATGAAAAAGAGTAAATCAACCAACCCACTCTTCTCTTCACTCAGTCTCTCTCTCACGCAGGAGTCTCGCTGCTTCTCTCTCTCTTCCTTAATGGTTACTGTGTGGAAACGTATCTGCTTCCGATCTAGTTGACCCTCTTTCATAATATCTTATCCTGAGTGAAAGATGAAGTCTTTTCGTCTCTAGCGAATCTAATTTAGGACCGATTCGTTTCCACACAGTAACCATCCACTTCTTGTCAAGGTTAGAAACTCATGTGAAATTTTTCTCTCTTTTCTGAATAATGTAGCCTCATCATCTAATCTAATTGCCTTCATTGTTTTTTTTTCTGCTACTCAAATTTACTTTTGTTGATAAGCTTGGATTCTGGAGAACAGACACAAACATATCTCTCTCTCTCTCTCTTGACTTGTTTCTTTTGAGTTAAAAGTAAAACTCACAGATAAACCCAGTTGTTAGAAATTTTGTTTCTGTTGAGAAAGCTCATGTCTTTATTTGTTTGGTAGTGTCTTTGATTTGGCTTTTGCTTCTTTGTTACTTTTTTATTTTTCAACAGCTTTTAATCTAAACTACACGTAACCTTTTGCTTTATTGCTCTCCTCCTTGGAATTCCTGTGCTAAAAAAATGTCAAACGCCATTCTGATTGCTAAATCCATTTCCAGGAAAGCACACAAGCACGAGTCTCTTAAGGGCATCTTATAGATTACAGCTCTTGCCGCTGTGACGCTTTTTGAGTGTAGTGGTGTAGACCAGGTAACCATTTTCTTTAAGACAAGGGTCATATAGACATTGCATCCACTCCACATACACACCATGTCTTGACTCGCTTCATGTTGTTATCGTTTGTAGTTAAGGTCGGTGTTAAACCCGTTGGAGTTCCCCAATGAAAAGTTTGATAACACAAGAAATGTCAATGCAAAATGGATCTAAAGGGAGTTCACCTAGCATCATAGCAAGATTGATGGGTCTTGATGTGCTCCCTCCTCCTCACAGAGAACTCAAGCCTTTGGAGAATCAACAACGCGGGGCGACTGCATCTGATAAAGCTCGTGGGAAACAAACATATAGTGAAAAATCTCTTAGGAAGAGGTCAATGGATGAGCAGAGATTCAAAGACGTCTTTGAAGTTTTGGACGCAGATGAAGGGAAGAGCAGCAGTACTAGTTTGTATCAGAAGAGGAGGAGTGTGAATGCTAACTTAACTGAGGCAGAGATGGCTTTTATACGCCACAAGTTCATGGAGGCTAGGCGTCTATCCACTGATGAGAAACTCCGTTACTCTCAAGAGTTTAATGAGACTCTTGAGGCTCTAGACTCCAACAAGGACCTCTTGT
This sequence comes from Brassica oleracea var. oleracea, assembly GCF_000695525.1. Taxonomy (NCBI): domain Eukaryota; kingdom Viridiplantae; phylum Streptophyta; class Magnoliopsida; order Brassicales; family Brassicaceae; genus Brassica; species Brassica oleracea. Next base: position 6,718,631 of record NC_027751.1, read on the forward strand.
TCAAGTTTCTTCATCACCCAGATTCATTGTTCACAAAACATTTCTCTGATCTTCAAAGCATTGTTACAAAACCACAGTGCAGTCACATATCACCTCAATGGCACGGTGATGGTGTTGACCTATCAAAGAAGCAGTGCAAAAAAAGAAGTGGTTTGAAACCAACCGAGATTGTTGTTCTGAAACCTAATCTTGGCAAGCCACAGACTTGTGCACAGAGCTCTTCTTGTGATGAGGCCAGGGAAGATCTCAAACTGTCTAAAGCATTTGGCAGTTCGTTAGGTAATGAAGATGTATTTCCTTTGAGAGATTCCAGAGAGATTGCTAGAATAGTATCTAGACAACTAAAGTCAAGTTGTGGCAATGAGAGTTCCATAAAATTTGATACGTCAAGGTTCAGAGGTTACACAGGAGATGAAAGCTCGTCCAGGAGTGATTCTTCAAGACCAAGAACTGACTTTAGCCGCAAGAATCACACTCGCTCTCTGTCTTCCAGGTCACCGGAGTCTGCGAGTAAGGAGGCCATGAGGAGGATGTCTGAGAGGTGGAAGCTGGCTCACAACTCTGAGAGAGAGATAGAGATTAGAAGAAGAAACACATTGGCTGATATGCTTGCAACTTCAGATAGAGAAGCGAGACTAGCGAGTTTTAATGGGAGCAGTAAAAGGTTTGAGAGCAATGTTGGAGAGTCTGAGTTGCTAGATCCGCTTGGGATTAGTAGTAGAGATGGCTGGAAAGGTACTGGTAGAAGTAGAGCTACCATGCATAAGGAGAGAGCTTGTAGTCACACCATTGTGCTTCCTAAGAAGTTAACCACTCGAGATGGATTAGTGAAGGAGAGTTCTTTCCACAGCAGGCCAAGTTCAAGTAAAAGTCTTAAACTGGATGGTGAGTTATCAAAAGAGAAGCTTCCTGCTCTTAAAACACAGAGAAGCTTATCAGTTCATGCAGATTCAGACACTGAAAGTTGTTCAGAAGACTATGAAGATGCCAAGAGTAATCCATCCTTGGAACCACTTGATTTGTCAGCAGTTACCTCGTTAACTCACCATGTAAGTGTAAACTGTGAAGTAACGCTACAACATCATTGGTTTGTGTTCTAGATCCCACTCTATAGGCTGTTGTACTGACAGATGTTCTATTGTTTTGTTCCCCAACCACAGGCTCAGGAGAGTGCAGAGGAAGGAGATCAACCAAGTCCTCAAACTTCTTTACACGATGAGTTTTCATCTAACTCTGAGTGCTTTGAGAGTCTTAGCGCTGATCTCCAAGGTAATCTCAATCATATCTTATTGATGATCCTTTGATTCTTTCATATGTTTAAGCATTTCTATTTATTTTCCAGGGCTCAGAATGAAACTTCAGCTACTCAAACGGGAGTCAGATACTTACAACGAAGGCAACATGGTCGTTTCAAGTGAAGAAGAAGAAGAGGAATCATCCATAGTAACAGATGAGACGATGATCATCCATGAGTGGAAGTCTCTATACTTGGCTGATATCTTAGCAAACTCCAGGTTCAGTGACTTGAGCCCGGCAAGCTTCATGGCGTCATGGCACTCCTCTGAATCACCTCTAGATCCATCCTTGTTTAAGGACCTTGAAAAGAAGTACTCCGGTCTGAAAACCTCAACCCGGTTAGAAAGGAAGTTTGTGTTTGATTGGATCAACAGTGAGATTCTCCAGTTCTTTGAGCAGTTCACTGATCTTAAGGTCTGCCCAAAATGGGATATAAGCATGATGCATGAAACTCTGTGTGAGCTCGTCACTAGAAAACACAGGAGAGATACAAAGGAGAAGGAGTCGCAGTTGCCAACGTTGGAAGATGGCATTGAAGTGATAGGCAAGGAGATTGAAGAAATGTTGACACATGAACTCATAGCAGAGGTCTTTGATTGCTCTAGACAAGTTACATAAGATTTAATATCTATCAGTCATACTAAAACATTTGTGCAAAAATGCAAACATTTCTAACAAGTTAAATTTATCATAATTCATAAGAGTTATCTCACAAGTTCAAAAGTGGAATCTATTGGAAGATAGGTGCGGTAAATTCTGAGACTTTACCGACTGATTTTGACAACAACAGAGAGAGAGAGAGAGAGAGGTAAGACAGTAAAAAAGAAGAAGGTAAATTAAGGCTTTGGAGTTTGCAGATTTGGCAATGGGAGTACTGTTGGAGTAGTCCAAAACTGAGCATTTTTAACCTTTGAGATGCTATCCAATATTTCCAAGGGAGTGATGTCTCCAGTCACTGTCACTTTCTTTGCAGCAAAATCTATGTTGAATGATGTCACACCTACAAATGAATCAATATTCATTAGCACTTACTAACCAGCTTTAGACCTAAACCGGTTCATTGATGAAACTAGACATGCTCAGGTATACCAGACAAAATAACCAAATCAAGTAAACGCAAAATAACATTAATTATTTATTATGATTTGATTATTTTATAACTATTTATGTCTATGTATGAGCACTGGAAGATCATCTCATCTAAGCTCTCTTATATGGTTTTTTCTAAACAAAATGTGAACCAAATTTGATTTATAAACCGGAACTATTTGAAAATAAACCGGTCTTTAACCAAATACGGAAGAACAAAGTGGCATTTCCGTAAATAAAGGAATAATCAAATCTACCTTGCATTCTGGACAGATGTTTCCTAACTTTTGCTTCACAACCTCTGCAATGGAGAGACACTTTGAGAACAACAACCTGCTTCTCCTCCTGATAATGCAACTCTAATCATTACCCTCATATCACCATTTATTACACTTATGCCACTTGTTAGTTGTCATGCCAACAAAAACAACTTACCTGGTCTGAACCACCTTCACCACTAGTCTTCTCTTCCGTCAATGACGACACCGGCATTATCTCTTCACTAGCAGGAGGTTTAGGACTAGGAGCTACTGCCTTAACCGGATCCTGACCCGCAGACCCGGTAAGAGAAACCGGGTCGGATCCCAAAAGATACCTTGTAGAACCGGGAGGGGTTTTGGTAAGATCACATGCGGGTCTCGCAACACAGCTGAAACTCTTCCTCGCCAAGCTCATGTCACTTGTTATGAGCTTCAACAACGCCGCCGCTCCACCTCCACCGCCAGTGCTTGTACGGCCAGTGAAGCTCCTCCTTCCCTTGGAGTTTTCGAGTGCTTTGTTACTGATCTCTCCGTCTGCGGGGGAAGCAGGTATTCTGATGTAGTCGTCCGCAGTGGATCTCCGCCCATCTTTAATAATGGGGTTGTGACGGTCGATAGCTCGGCCGCTGCTTTTGTCATCTTTGTCGGCGACGGTGACGGTGGTTGGTTTGTGAATGTGGTCCATGCTTGAACATATGGCTGTTGATGCTTGAGAAGCGCAGAACATAGGTCCCTTCATTTTGTTTTTAAAGAAATAAAAAGTATAGAAATGTTGTAAGAACTTGAAGGAAACGTTGAAACTAGAATGTGTATATGTGCATCATATCATATGATGATATCTTCTTCACTCATATAGAGAGATGATTGGATTGGAATAGAGACAAAAGGAGTTATAAGGAGTGTAACGTTCATATATACGAGTTATTTGTCCATATATATGTATAATCTATAGTTGTTGAGACATTAGTTATATACAACTCATGTTCTACTTTTTCATTTCCCTATATATCTTACATTTTGTCTTTTTAAAATATATATACTGCGTTGCATTCACCGATCATTATAACTAAAAAAATAAAAAAGCAATACTACTCAAATGTTTATACTTGGTTACATCAGCAATACTAGAGTTGTTGTATTATAATTTCCATGGTTGAGCCCTAAGATTATGTGTGTTCTAGTGTTCGGATCAAGCCGCAGCCAATACTTAGTTCACTAATTATGATAACTACGTGACCAAACATGTTAGAGACAAGCCATTAATTGGTTACATATCTGGATAAAAACAAAAGACTATTTATATTTGGATGGAACCTTTCATATCAAAATTGCAAATATGTCTTGGAATACTACTACATTATATAATCTAAACAAAAAACACAGTATAATCTAAACTGAACAAAAAAAACTTACCAAGCGTCCTTTTATTTCAAAGTTAAATGGAATCTCCTATATTCTGGTTTTTTATTATCTTTCACCATTGTCAATTTTATGAATTTCCAGCACAAATTCAATTAACAATTAGCGAATGGTTCTTGTTTTGTGTTATTTTAGATTCTATTTCACTTTAAACTTACAGGCTCGGATTCCTGATAACAATAGGGATATTAATGCATTTTTCAAAATTCAATATGAACAAGGGTAATAGTAGTTTTGCAAAGTATAATACATTAACAATCTATATAATACTCAATGGCTTGTTTCATTTCATGGCATGATGATATGATCGTAGCCCGAAGCACAACTTGGGATAATAAATTACTATTAGTAACTTATAATAAGATACTTTTCACGTGGGAGTTTAGAGAGTGTACGTTTGTTTAACTATTTGCATTCCAACAACTTATGTTAGTATATATCGCTACTGAATTCTATGAGAAAAAACTAGTATCTAGACAAATTTTATACATTAACACAATAAACACATATTCTCTGAAGGCAACAGTTGAGCACAATTATTATTTGTTAATTTATTGCATGCTCACTGTCACTGGATGCATAATGCCGGGCGTGGACCGTGGGACATCCTCTTCACGAGACATTTTCCAAATCCTACTTCAATCTTATTTATTTCATTTTTGTTTGTTTGTCTGTTTTGTTTATTTATATGATAAATGAAACGCTGAATCTGTGTCAGAAAGAGACGAGACATATGGCCAACGGTCGAGAAAAACATAAGAAAATAAAATCTTGAGAAAAGCGTAGTAATGGAGATCTTTTCCTTGTAGATGGACAACGTGATGCTTGAATGTTAGAGCCGGACAGAGCTTTTGTATCATTACAACAATTCATCTAACTTTCGTTCAGCTTTTCACTGATAATTAGTTTAAATTTTGATAAATGCATCTTCTTTTTTATTTTTGGAAAACTACACTTTGTTAAATATAAAAAGACATTTTTATCCAAATTAGATATTTCAATAATTAAATATATTCGAAATTAGTAATAATATAATTACATATGTTTAAGAAAAACATATCTTGAGATAGATATATTATTTTACAATAACTTTTTAGAATAACAAGGATATTATGAAAGAAACAAATTATGATTTGTTTTGATTTTATCATGAAGTTTCTATGCATAACTTTTTAGATTTCGTAACATAATAGAAACTAGATCTTGACCCGCGTCCCCGCGCGAATGTTGGATTTAACTTGCGTTCAACGTAAATTTATAAACCATTTTTTTATAAAATGTCCATTTATATTTTTGTGTTTTGTAAAATATATTTAGAGTAGAATATATTATATTATAATATAGATGTTTGATAATAATTTTTTATCTGTACGTAATATTATATTTATAATTTTATAACTTGATGCAATTTGATGTAATTGTAATATTCATATATTAACCTATTGATTTTTTTGTTTATTTATTTAAAAATGATTTAATTTTTTACAGTATATTTAAATTTTTTTGTTAATATTTGTTTACAAATCACCTAATTATCAAAACGCAATATCTTTTATGATATGTATATAGAATCTTATATTTAAAGCACCACTACAAGAAATATGTACATTCTTAGCTCACGAAAATGTTATGGTAGGGCTTTCATAGCGTTTTCTATTATACTATGTCATCGGTAGCTATCATAGGTACCCCTTATACGATAGCATTTTTTTGACGCTACGAAATGCGTAGATACAATAGCAATACTTAGATGATGTTATTAACTTAACAATAAAACTATTTTTGTGTTACAAATTGATTATCAATTTATATTTTGTGCTATGATAGATCCTTATACAATAGCAATCGTATATTGCTATTATATTTTTTATTTATAGCACCGTAAAATACTATAAAATTATATTTATTTAATTTACACAATTGAATTATAATATAAACTAGATCTTGATCCGCGTCTCCGCGCGGATGTTGGATTTAACTTGCGTTCAACGTAAATTTATAAACCATTTTTTTATAAAATGTCCATTTATATTTTTGTGTTTTGTAAAATATATTTAGAGTAGAATATATTATATTATAATATAGATGTTTGATAATAATTTTTTATCTGTACGTAATATTATATTTATAATTTTATAACTTGATGCAATTTGATGTAATTGTAATATTCATATATTAACCTATTGATTTTTTTGTTTATTTATTTAAAAATGATTTAATTTTTTACTGTAGGTTTTTATGAATTATTATTAATTTTATGATATTTGGTTTTCTTGAAAATTGTATTGTAGCAGATTAATATATACTATATATTACAGTTTGTGTTTTTATTTTCAGCAAAAAGAAATAACAATTCATTGTAATTAATTAATTTAAATTTTTGATTTTAAATGAAGTGGCAGATTTGTAAATAAGAAAGAAATGCAATGGCTAAATGTGTAAATAAAATGAAATATTTAATCTGCTATCTGTGTTTCCAAACAATTCTCATTTAATCTGCTATCCAAGTTTCCAAACGACATAATCTGTAAATGAGAAATAAATACAGTGACTAAATATGTAAATAAAAAAAATATTTAATTTGCTATCCTTGTTTCCAAACAATTTTCATTTAATCTAGTATCTAAGTTTTCAAACAGTACCAAAAGGTACTTAAGTTTTAATAATACTAGTGGTTTGTCCGCGCTTCGCGCGGGTTGTTGCTTTGGTTATTGGTTATATGGCTTATGATATTGTTGTGTTCTTTGCCTACTAAATAGAGATGTGTTATGTTGTGTTTTGAGTGGTGGTGTTTTGGTTACGGTTGTTGTTTGACGGCGGTAATGAGCGTGATATGTGGGGTTACATATTTCTTGGATGTAGTTCAGCCGAGAGCGGCCCCATTCAAAATTCTTTTTACAATCAAATAAGAACATTTTTAAAATTTTATTATACATATATTATATAATTCCACATTATATTTATTTATACCATATTTAATATGTTAACTATTATATAAAAAATTATGTTTTATTGTGTAATATCTCAATTTTTTTTTAAAACTAATATATAGATTTTTTGAGAAATGAAGATCTTTAAACTGCTGGTGGACTCAGGTCCGGCTTTGAAATTGAATTGTAAGGCGGTGAAATGAAGCTTTGATCTTTGATCTTTGAGGCCCAAGACGGAGGTTCAAATTCAGAGAAATAAATGGAACCATCAATCTCCCTTGTTTATATATATCATGAGCATCATGTCTCTTTGAGTCATGTGCATGACCTCCTTCATAGAAGATTGCATATTCCATTCAATCAATTCATTCTCAGTCAAAATACTCATTGGTATGAGAACATCAAATATATTTTTTTTGGTTAAAGAGAACATCAAATATAAATAGATTAATCTAAACAAAAAAGTGGTGTTGCGGAGAGCAATGGTTTGCCTATAATAGTGAAACAAATTTTAGAAATGAGTTTGACATAATAAATTTGTTTGTTATATTCCCTTTATATAATCTTGACAGCTTAAGAATATAAAAAAATTGTTACTTATATATATATGTTATTTTTTTGGAACGCTATTTTAGTTACTTTTATATAATATAGATTTTTGATCATAAATTTTAAGTTCAACTGAAACCTATTTTTATCAAGTAAATCTTTCGGGTTCTTATAGCTTTTTTTTTGTCAAACGTCTTGTTATACTTTGTATTGAATATTACGTATTTGTTTTTACATATTTTGCATATTGCTTTTAGGCCCACGTAATGATTTAGGAAGTGAAGCAGAAGTCTTAACCTTGTAACAAAAAAAAGTCGTTGGAATTAAAAGACAAATTGTAAACTAAACTACATGCACTAAACCTCATCAAGTAAGCTTTGCAGAAACACAGGATAGAAACGACAACCAAATGACAAAATCAGATCTGGTTTCTTCATCCTGATTAAAATTGTTTATTATGCATGTGTGTTTTAAATAAGCACATATCATTTTACAAAATGAGTCAAGATACATAAAATCTAACTTAAACACAAACTCGAAATCAGTTCAGACACAACATCAAGATAAGTATGCTTGTTTGATGCTTCTCTTACCCCACTTGACTGAATGGTCATGTTGAGCTGGTTATTAGCGGAGTACGACGCGGGCAGAAATGGTATCTTGCTGCAAATCTCTGTAAATAAACTTGTAGTGTTTAGTGTGCTATAGAGTGAATGTTTCAGAAATAAATAATTGTGTGTCTGTAGGTTGTTGAAGATTTCTGAGTATACAATATTAGTAAGTCCATACTTTTTGTCCTATCTTTAACTTGGTGCTGTATCCAGTTCCAGTAAAAGCTATGACTAATGAGTGTCTGTAGGGGTTTTATTTTGTAACGGTAACTATTGAGATTCCTTTTAACATTGTGGTGTGGAGTAACTATAATTGAAGCTACACATGCATGAAACAGAGTATTCTTAACTCGAAAATTGTGTAATCTATTGTGAAGAAAAGTAAACGAAATATAATAATGTTGTTGATAGTGATGATGGTACTCAGGCGCAGGAGAGGTGTTCAAGTCTGGTTTGGACTGATTCACTCTTGCTTCTATCTCGGATTGTAGTCTAGATATCTCGGTCTCGAGCACTGATGTTTCTTCCTTGGAGCTCATTCTTCTCTGTGGTTACCTACACAGTTTCCATTACACGCAAAAAAACTAATAAAACCATTGAGACAAAACATGTAAAACTAACGACTGTTGAAGCATCATCATCTGCCTGTAATGTCCAATAGCATCTTAGAAAGTGGCTTACGTAGTTAGAATCAGAGAGGAGACAAGTGTGCCCATTTATAAGGGACTCAATCTGACCAAACACGTCCTTCAAGAACTGAGTAGCTTCACACAGTACCGAAACTCTGCCACTGTTCTGCTGATTCAGTTATGAGAAGAAAAAAACGTTCATGGTTAAGACTAAAGCTAGCACCATCTTATTCAAAATGTAACCAGCTACAGCCTCGCAACTTGTTCATTCAAAATCAATAGAAAATATACCAAGAGAATTAGCTAATTCGATGAAAAGCTCATTCAAATGCTCGCATATAATCCTCTCCCTAACAGCCTTGTTAATCCTTTTGAGTACTTTACCTTTTCTAGGCATGTTGCAGCAAAAAGATGAAGGAAGATGAAGAAATCTTATTATACACAAAAGGTAAATCAATCAACAGAAAAAAACAAATTTTCAATGTCAGAAGATTCTCACGCCTTTCATCTACAGAAGCATTGGCTTCATTAGTCGATATTGAAGGAGTTTTTGATCCCGTCTTCTTCTTCTTCTTGGTTTAGTAAGAACATACTCACCTGTAACCTAAAAGAAAAGCGATTGGTTCAAAGCAACCCAATCAATCTTATGTCAATGAATCTGACAATCATCAAACCACAAACCCAACAAAAAAAACATAAAAATTTATGAAATTCGTCTATTGATTCCTTAAAAATTCTCACTTTATCACCATATTCATATCATATTAAGAACAATGAAGAGTTTCGAAGAATAAGAGCTAACTTCTTCAGAAATACCAAAGCGTAAAAGCAAATCTACTTATCTCTCTCTCAGGCCTATGCCAGGAAGATAACTCCTTGAATAAGTTTCGGAGTTGAAGTTGTAATGTCCATGGCTGGAAGTGGAGATATTTATACCCGAAGCTTTTGTAGGTTACTTTGAGGATTTGATGAGATTAATTGAATGCTGCAGATTGGGAGAGTGGGTTCATTACGTAGAGGCTAAGAGCAAATTAGGCGTCAATGCGAAATTGAGACGTTACAGATAGGTGATCGTCATCTCTAATCTCTGCAACTTGTTGGCTGAGGTTGCAAAGGAATACCGCAAGAAGAAAGCCAAACTTATTCTCACTGGGCCTGAAATCTTTAGTAAAACATAACACACCCAAATCGAAAACAATATAAACACAATACGGAAGTCCAAATCAAAAAACAAAGCCCAAATCTAAAACATCCTTCAGCAAATGATAAATTGACAAGTGTCATAAAATGCCCCAATGAGAGAAAAAACTCTACTTTATTAGTATAGATAGATAGATAAGTTGTTCAACCACTCATTCTTCATACAAAAAATTCACGTCCTTCTCTCCAAACATATTCATTTTTCTGGTGACCAGTAGGTGCCAAACAAAAAACGATTCCCACAGTGGAATGAAGAAGTGAGAACAGAACCCATACTGTCAAGATCCGTACTAGTACGAGGGACCCCACAGACTTGAGCTGTAGACCTTGATGTCCCTGCTTCAGCTTCGATTAGAGAGGACAGCCAACGCAGACCACCATGGGCAACATACGATTGGTAGCGTCTACCTCTCGTTTTACTAAGAGCGATCTCCGTTGCTACTAAATTAGCAGACTGTGTAACCACTTCCAGACGGCACTCTTGAAACCGGTCAAGAGAGCTAACTGTCTTGAAGATCTCATTGTGCAAGTCCGGGTAGTCAAAAAGATTTTGGAAAGCACTCTGAACTTGGGCTGAGGACATTTCCACTACAACTCTATTCTAATGTAAACTGAAAAGATATCAGCCGCCCAACCAATGGCTTGAAGCTCTGTTACCATTGCACTCTGATTACTCGAGCAACTCCTCTGAAGTAACACACGATCAAGACCCACTATGTTGAGAATCGCCAATCCACGAGACGGCTACATAACTGTTTAGTTTATGTTAAAAGCTTTTAGAAAAAAAGAAAGTGATTGTTTGATCTTTTTATGAATGTTCCATTCAAGTTTTTTATTTTTTGACAAAAAGAGTGTAACTGTGTAAGGAGGTATCGAACTCAGGTTTTTTCGGGTGTCAATGGACAAAATTAAACATATGTGCTACCAATATTCCATTAATGTTTCATTCAAGTTGTTAGATAGACATAGGAAATCAAAGGAAAAAAATGTTGTTGTTTGAGATTACTTCACCTGTGTATGACAGAATCGGAAGAAAACGTAAATTTACTAAATTGAATTACACTAAGGACAGGTGAAGAAACAAACTTCTGAATAAAAGCAATATCTTTTTTTTTTGAAAAAAACGAGACATCTCTAACTTGTTTTTTTTTTTAAATTAAGATATTGTGTATATATTGTAAAGATTTTTTCAAACAATTTTATATTCTTGTTGAAACTGTTTATTTAAATATTGAATAATTCAGATGATAAATATTCAGATTGGATAATTTAGTAAATTCATATATGCAAAAGTGCATTTTTCAAAAAATTTAAATAATGGTGTAGTTTTCAAATTAAAATCTTATATAGGTTTATTTTTCCAAATTTTCCCAAAATTGTATTGATCTTTTATTGAGATTTGTAACAATTAGGATCACAAGGAATATTCTACGTTTGGATCACTTGGATGTAGGGTATATCCGGTTTTAACCTTTGATTTTTCACTGAATAAAACTCTTATCATCTTGCTCTTAATCCTTAGCTAAAATCAAGTTTAACATGATACTCTAGGATATATATGTTAATCGGAAGAACTTTAGATCAATCTTTCGACATCTATCATCTTATGTAATTTAGATTAATTAGGTTGGATCAAAATTGAAGTGTATTGTGTTACCTAAAACCGTATTATCATATGATTGCAGATAAAATAATTTTCTTTTCTTTTCTCAGTTATCCCTGTCAACTATTAATGTTTTGGTTACCAAACTATCATTGTTAAACCTGACATGGTAATGATATCTTAACTGTCACTTGTTTCCTTTTTATGAAGGAATGCAGACATTTTGAGTTTCAAGTTTTTCTTTCTACAGAATCCTACCAGGCTTTATACATATGGGCTTTATAAATATGAGCTTTATTTGTTGGACACAATGGTTATTCACAGTTAGGGCTAACCTTCGAGTTACGCCCATTAAACTACTTGAGACTTTCCCCAAGAGAAAAGAGACCTCGTCGGCGCCGGAGCCAATGATAACAGTTCTTGTAGGACTCCAGGAGTGATGTTTCCAATTAAAGCTGCCTCTTGGTTTCTTGAAATAAGTTGTTTTCTCTCTGTAGATTTAATGCATTTAAGTGGTAAAGTTTGCGTTTTTGATTCCATATAGCTCCATCATTTGTATAGTTTTTGAATTTTTGTTAAAGCGTTTCATTACATACATTTGATTTTGAATGCTCATTATAAACTTTGATTTGAGAGCTAAACTTGGTATCGTGGAGATGATCTCTCTTTTTTTTTTTGAAAAAGTGATGATCTCTCTTTCAAGCCATGCAACTTGATCTTATAGGTTTTGCATAATGATTTTTGTGGTTTTTGAACAACCTAACCACTGATAACTGTAATGTTTCATCTGAAGCAAAAGTATGTTCTCTTTGATCTACATTCAAACAGCTCACAAAGCACCAGGTTTGCTTGTACTTGTGATGGCAACAGAAAATGTTAGGCAAATATTCAATCAACACCTACATTCACGTAGTATGTTTGTTCTTTTTGGATAGCTTATTGATGCATATTTTTGGCAAAAAAAGAAAAAGAAATGATGTGACGTTAAGCATCGTGTTACTTTGAATCTTTTATATCTCTTCTTTGCCCCCAATACATCCCTTGTTGAGGAATGTTTGCCTACAGACAATTAATTTTGTCAATGCATTATTGAAGACATTAGACCTTAGTGATATTCAATTGGTTGCTTTCACAATACAGCGTTGAGGATAACAAGATCAAATGGAAACCTTATGATTGCAATCCATGTTCAATGTTCTTTCTTTAGTTAGGTATGTGTTGGGTCGGGACTCTTGACAAAAGCTACATGCAAACAGTATCAAACGGAGTAATCTCCGAAAAGCTTTCCGAGTTAGGGAAGAAGACAAGCTATCCACAGACAAGTTAAGTGGTCCGAAGATTCATGCTTGCTTGTGATTACGAAAAGACTCTCTTTTTGTCATTGTCTCTCTGTCCATTTGCTTCCATCTCACTTATGTCTCATTTACGAGAATATGGCTTGTAATCACTACAAGAAAACACAAAATTAGCGACGAAAAAATAAGTCCTCGTAAATGTACGTCTTATTTACGGGAACATTACGAGGAAAAAACAAATCAACGTAATTTCGTCGTAAAATAACGACAATAAAGTTTCGTCGTAAAAACGATGCAATTTGACGTGGTTTTTACGAGGAAACAAGATTTCGTCGTAAAGTAGACGTAAATATAACAAGGAATTTACGACGAAATATTTTACGTCTACTTCGTGTCGAAATTTATGATTAATTAATTTTAACGTTCTCTTTATTTCTGAAGGTTAATTATAACGATCCAGATTACGCCACATGGTTTCATAAATTAATTCAAGGTCTAGTTGCAAAGGTCACCATATCACCAATGTATTTCACACGAGGCTTTACTTTTCATACATATGAGTATGGTAGACATCGGACGACAAGTAATTATGGTATATGTGTGAAAGGCGAAACATATTTCTACGGGATCTTGCAGGAGATTATTGAAGTGGAATTCCCAGGGTTATTGAAGCTGAAATTTGTCCTCTTCAAATGTGACTGGTTCAACCCCGTCGTCAACCGAGGTGTTCGATTTAACAAATTCGGTGTAGTTGATGTCAATGATGGATGAAGGTACAACAAATTCGAGCCTTTCATATTAGCTTCGCAAGCAGACCAAGTCAGCTTCCTTACCCTTGGATGAGAGAATCAGGAATCAATTGGTTTGACGTTGTCAAAGTTACACCTTGTGGACGAATAATCGGTGGAGAAGAACAACCATTGCAAGAAGAACACATCAATGAAGTCGAGGAACCTGAACAACAAACTGATGGCATCCTTCTTATTGATCAACATAATCGTGAGTACAAAGATCTTCTCGACGATACGACGGACGAAGCTGTTGAAGACGAGTTTAATGAAAATGATGATGTTTCTAGTGATGACGAGAATGTCAATGATGTATCCGAATGATGATGTAATTTTCTTAAATATGATTTATTTTCAGAGTTAATGCATGTGTTTAGTTTGTTTAATCATGAAAATTAAATTATATAATTTGATTTTGTGTAACTCAATTGAGGGTTTGGGGTTTAGAAAGAAGAGATTGAGTGTTAGATGAATTTAAGGAACTTGGGGTTTGGGGTTTGCGGTTTCGGGTGATAGGGATTTGCATACCTTCCTCGTAAAAAAATATGGGCCTTGTTATTTCCTCGTAAATAAAAGCACGGGCCTTGTTATTTCCTCGTTAATTTACGACGATTTTACGACGAAAATGAAAACACGGGCCTTGCTATTTCCTCGTAAATAAAAACACGGGCCTTGTTATTTCCTCGTAAATTTACGACGATTTTACGACGAAAATGAACTTGTTATTTTCTCGTTAAATAACGAAGATTTTACGACTACAACTACTCCTATAAATAAGCACACCCCTCCCATTCTAATGCTATTTGGAATTGATAAGTACTGTTCTAGTGCCCGTGTCTTCCTTCAGTTTTTTTTTTTGTAAGTTGAAACACTTTTCGCCATAAAATCATCGTAAATTAAAACACGGGTCTTGCTAACTCGTCGTAAAAAAAACACGGGTCTTGCTAATTTCTCGTAATACTACGACGATTTTACGACGAAATTGAAAACACGGGCCTTTTTATTTCCTCGCAACAAAAACACGGGACTTGTTATTTCCTTGCAACAAAAACACGGACCTTGTTATTTCCTCGTTAATTTACGAGGACTTTACGAGTACAACTACTTCTATAAATAAGCACATCTCTTCCATTCTAAACTTGCACAAAAAAACTAAACAATAGTTTGAAAAAACCTGAATGGTGTGCACTGTCACTAGGACAGTTCTGATCAGTTTCAAATGCTATTTGGGATTGATAAGACTGTTCTGGTGCCGGTGCCTTCCTTCAGGTTTTTTTTTGTAAATTGAAACACTTTTTGTCGTAAAATCGTCGTAAATTAAAACACGGGTCTTGCTAATTCGTCGTAAAAAAAACACTGGCCTTGCTATTTCCTCGTAAATTTACGTGGGCTTTACGACGAAAATTAAAAAAAGAAAAATTTTCGTCGTAAAATCGTCGTAAACAAAAACACGGGTCTTGCTAATTCGTCGTAAAGTTACGAGGATTTTACGACGAAATGTAAGTCTGTATATATACCCGAACCGAATCACTTTCTCATTTCGTAGTCATTTCCTTTCCTTCCCCTAGCAAGGTATTCATCTCTACTTCCTCTCTAATTTAGTTTAGGTGGTTAGTTTTGAGAAATTAGTGTTGATTAGGTGGTTAGTGTAGGGAATAATTTGTAAATAGGTTTATGGAATTTGTTGGTAATATAGGAAGATGATTTTTAAATGTTAATTAATAATCTCGTTCCAGATTCATCCCGCACACAATAAGATGAGAAAGAAGTACATAGGAGGAGTCATACCTCTTCGAGGAAATGCATAAACACAACAACAACCCTTAGTTTTTTTCCATCTTTTTATTGTATAATATTAAAGTCAAAACTTAAATATTTATAAAATATTTTTGTATGGATCTATTATTTATGTTTTTAATATTTTTGAAATAATTAAAAAATATTTTTATTTCATTATATTTTTTTTGTAAAAAATAAAGAATCGAAGCAAATTCGTAGCTAAATTATGTCAACTTAACGAAGAAACTGAATAAATATTACTGAAGAATTTACTACGAAAGGCACGGAGATTCCTCGTAAACAATACGTGTAAACAACGACGAAATTTAGCGTTCACTTTACGAGGAAATGTTTACGTGCACTTTATGAGGAAATAGTTTACGTGTACTTTACGAGAAAATATATTACGTGTAGTTTACGAGGAAATTGTTTACGTGTATTTTACGAGGAAATTGTTTACGTGTCTTTTACGACGAATCTACTGATACCACTTTACGACAAATTATTTCCTCGTAAGTTTACGACGAATTAGCGAGGAAATATACGTTACGACGAACGATTAACGAGGAAACGGATTTCGTAGTTAATTCGTCGTAAAACTTGTTTTACGACGAATTAACTACGAAATCCATCGTCGTTATTTATGCGTTTTCTTGTAGTGAATTGATCTAAAGAGTTAGGTTCATGCTTGTTGGATGAATGCTTGATTGATGAGAAGGAGTACACAAAGAGTTATTGTACAAAATGAGATGGATTTTTGTAGTTAGCATTTACTATTCAGAGAGTTGAGAATATAAACAATTGAAACCAGTTATGTGATAAGCGAAGTGGGTTTGATGTACAGATCACTACAAGAAAACAGCGGTATTCTGACGGACATTTCGACGGAAAATGAAATTCTCGGAATATCCCGAGGAATTTCCGAGGAAATTCCGAGGAAACACAAAATTTGGTTTCCTCGGAATTTCCTCGGAATATGCCGACGGATTTCCGGGGAAATATCAATCCGTCGGAATATTCCGAGGAAATTCCGAGGAAAAATTCTCGATAGATCGATGGGATAATCTAATCGATCGATCACATTGTTACGCTTTGGTCCATCTTAGTGCTCGATCGATGTGTTTTCTGACATATATCCATCGATCGATCCTTTTATACCAAAACTTACAAGATTTACCGAGGACATTCCGAGGAACACTTGAGATTCTCGATCGATCGATGGGATAATCTAATCGATCGATCACATTGTTACGCTTTGGTCCATCTTAGTGCTCGATCGATGCGTTTTTGGATATATATACATCGATCGATCCGTTTATAAAAAAACGTATGAGAATTTGTTCTCGATCGATCACATTGTTACCCCAAACCCTGTTTTCTCGGAAAAGCCTCGGAATATTCCGAGGAAATTCCGAGGAACACCTGATATACTCTATCGATCGATGCGTTTTGGTACATATATCCATCGATCGATCCGTTTAAAAAAAAATTGACGTATTGAAACCCCAAACACTAGTTCCTCGGAATTTCCTCAGAATATTCCGACGGAGTTCCGAGGAAGAAAAGGGATTCCTCGGAATTCCCTCGGAATAATCCGAGGAAATTCCGAGGAAATAGGGTTTTTAAACCGAAAACAACATTTTGCGATTTGAATAACACCTATATAACCCTTATTAAGTGTCTTACGTTCATTATGAAGTCAAAAATTTGTTCCTTACCCTATAATAAACACTTTTCCGATTGTATGAACGAAATCCCACAACATAAGAGAAACACTTATACACTTTAATGAACGGTAAAGGGAATACTTTCAATTAGTTTTGAAATTTGTTATTTCATGGTTTATGCTCATCTATACAAAGAATCCTCAATGGTATGCATTACAATTGTATAAGAAATAAAATACGGCAAAAAAAATTGATGTTTTGAAACCCCAAACACTAGTTCCTCAGAATTTCCTCGGAATATTCCGA
>NC_027751.1:6737387-6737487 GCF_000695525.1 Brassica oleracea var. oleracea
CCTATTCCGAGGGACATGTTCCTCGGAATATTCCGAGGAAGATGTCCCTCAGTATATTCCGAACGTTTTTTTATAAACGGATCGATCGATGGATATATGT